>NC_048298.1:280990803-281181943 GCF_013100865.1 Trachemys scripta elegans
CAGGGGTCAGCAACCTCTGGCATGCGGCTCACCAGGGTAAGCACCCTGGCGGGTCGGGCCAGTTTGTTTACCTGCCACGTCCGCAGGTTCGGCCGATCATGGCTCCTACTGGCCGCGGTTTGCCGCTCCAGGCCAATGGGGCGGCGGGAAGCCACGGCCAGCACATCCCTCGGCCCGCGTCGCTTCCCAGAGCCCCCATTGGCCTGGAGCGGTGAACCGCGGCCAGTGGGAGCTGCGATCGACTGAACCTGCGGACGGGGCAGGTAAACAAACTGGCCCGGCCCACCAGGGTGCTTACCCTGGTGAGCCACGTGCCAGAGGTTGCCGATCCCTGGCACAGAAGCTATAGAAATGTGTACAATGTAATTATACCCAGTGCAATATATATTAACACATCTCAAACATTTAATAGGGCTATTTTGCATTACATCTAATCTAAACATACAGATGATAAAAACTATCATAATACCTCTCAGACAGATAGCTCTGACATGAGATCAGACATTAGTCTGGTAGTTTTTCATTTACTGTTGGTAAATCCAAATGCCTAGGAAATATAATGTCCCAACTGCAAGCCTGCAATTGTGCAGAACTTGCACTGACTTCTCCTAAATTCTCCTCCCAATACATGTCCTAAACTACCACTAGCTCTATTGGAAAAATTAGCTTCTGCATCAGGAGAAGAATATTCTCTGTTTGCAAAGGATATAAAACCCAAACGTAATGTGAGTCTTTTGAGATTGGAGTTCTGAATTCTGGGAATGAATGCAATTTGTTTTTTAATTATTTCAGTTCTCCTGATATTGCAGTGTCAGCACATTTCATTCTGCAACACTGCACACTGAAGTTTCTAAAAGAAAACAATAATATATTTGAAGACATAACAGCATGAATACAGCTTACGGGGTTTTTTTCCCCTTGAAGTCTATATCTTCTCAGATACTACTAGACACCTGGTGATGAGGCTGCATTGGGACTTAACAGTAATCTGTTGACACATCGTAAACATCAGGTGCCTGGAAGTATTAAGAATGATCTGCACTTTATCTTAAAATGTTACAGGACTGCCTAGTGAAGCAACTGTGGTAACTCCCAGCTTGATAGTTCCTTGTAAAATGGTCTCTTTCTTTTCTTCTTCTTCTTCTCTTTTTTTTTTCTATTCAATAAAATCTGTGACCACAGTTTCCCCATTCTGTCTCAGTTGATATATTTACAAATCTCTCCACACTGCATCACAAGTATAATAATAAATATTCTCTATGATCATCAACACTCCTTGCATATGTAGATAGTTTTCTACACTACTGTCATGTCACTTTAAAGAACCTATTTCTGCTGGTTTCCCTTTATCCATCAACTCTTTCATCTACTGGAAACTTGAAGAAAAAGAAATTGTGGCTTGTTTGCCAGCAGAACTATTTGCCTGTTTCCTGTTAGCATGAATTGCTTACACACTTAACTATAGAAAATTTTGATAGGGCTGAACATGTACTTGTAGATTACAGAGCAAAGTCCCATTTGTTACAAGATTAAGGGCTTGGATGGAAGTTTGAGTTAATCTTGCCATGAAATTTATACCTTTTCTCCTCTATGTGAGCCATTTAAAATTTTGGTTTGTAAATAAATTTTGTTTGTGTATATAAACACATAACAGTACATTTATGTCTAAACATATTTATGCTAAATTATTCTTTAAAGCCACTATTCTTTATTAGAGGATGTATACAATGTGCTGGTTGAATTGTTAAATAACAGTAAGATGAGTTTGTGCATAGTAAGTGTCCTAACTATGTATGACTAGTAAAGTTATAGTCTTTATATGTCATCCTATCAACTGATTAATCTATTGAATAAACATGCCCTGATTTTAAGAGTTGCTGAACACCTGCAAGTCTCATAGAAATCGATGAGTGCTGAGTTCTCAGTGACGCTGAATATCCATCCAACATTTTACACATACATAATACAGGAAATTTGAAGATTTTCATAATTATGGTACAAAACCCACTAATTCACGTTAGTTACTTATAAACCTGCAAATACTGAAATTTACTCACAAATTAGTGAGTAAATGGACAGTTAAAATATAAAGCTAATGCATTGCAAAATGTACTTAATTGGGAAGAAAATTATGCCACCTCATTCATACTGAGCCTTACTTTACTTGGCAAGTATTCTCATTGGGCCAGATTCTAAGTAGCACCTTTTTCCAGGTATCCCTTAACTTAGATGGGCTATAGGTGAGATACGATGCTATGCACATGGATAAGGATATCACAATCTGACCTATTGAATTTAGTCTGGGAGTAACTTCAGAGTAAAAAGGTAAGAATGGGAAAATCTGGCCCTTATTGATTAGACAACTGTAGTCTTGATTTGATTATTTATAAATTTTTGGTAGTGTACTAGTTAATGTGGTGTAATGCAATGTAGTATATTCTGTAAATATACAAAATCTTAGTAGAACCTCACTAGAGAACTCTACTATTAAATCCTTGCTGAGAAACAGGAAGAGAAAGAGAGCTGTTCTGTTGTGTATATTAGAAAGTAGGAGATTAATGTGGTTCCACCATACATATATATTTAAAAAACTACACTGAATATTCACTAGAGAAAATACTTATAAAATAGCTTAGCTTTCACCTACTTAAAGCAATGAGCAAATTGTGCATTTTTCACTAGTTAATGAAGGTGGACAAGAACCCAGATGGTTGGTAACTAGCTCTTCCTTTTACTGGCTACCTTTTCTTCCTAACAACATAGGTTATTTTCCTAGAAGTAGATTTTCTACCAGTGGATTAGGATCCAGATAGAGAGCCTGATCCTGCACTCTTTGGTCATGAAAAACTCCCACTGACTCCAATGAGAGCTTCAATGAAGTGCAGAATCAGACTCAAAGTAGCATGTGCTTTCTGATTTTAAGTGCAGAGTTTATATACAATATCTAATTTGGGGATGGGGAGAGAAAGAAGGCAAGAAAATATAAAATTTCATTTCATGTAGCCTGTGGTGAAGACATGCAATTTTTTCCACATAGTTCTCTTAATACAAAATCCTGATACTATAAACTTGGACCTATCCTGAACAAAGCCCCAACAACTATGTCAAACTGCGTATTTGTTTTATGATTATGTTGTGACTATTAAATTCAGGTCCACTTGTGACCTAAACTAAATTTGATCCAGCTTTCCATAAATGAAAGATGAGTGTTTCTTAACTCACTAGCTGCACCACCTTGCTCCAAAACACTGTGTGTAGATATTCAGGAAAACAGAAAGTTAAATATTAGGTATACAGGTTGATGCTATCAGGACTTAGGGTTAAATTTTTTCACAGTCATCACAGCAAAACTTTCACAGAAACCACAACACACCTTTTTTTAAAGGAGGAAATTCCTCTTTCAGTTTTATATAAATTTCAAAAAAAAAATCATGACTGATATGATACAGTGAACACTGTAAAAAAGGAATAATATTTACGACTGAGATTTTACACTACAGTTGAATCTTTACTATTTAGTAGTATCAATACATATATTAATTGCTTTATATCGACATTACATGGTTGCAAGAGAATATAATTTTCTAAGTTTTAGTAACTATTACACTTGTCACTTGGAAAAAAAAGTATTTTTGTATTCTGACAACTTCATTTTATAGTAAAAAAAATTACATGACTTAAACAAGAGTAATGGAAAGTTATTTATTTGTCTTTTAAAGCATGAATTATAAATTGAATTATTTTCGGTATTGCCCTAACCTAATATTCTTCCTTAAGTGTCACTTTTTGTTAAAATCAAGTTCTGATTTTGAATATTGCTCAACCACCTAATTGCTAGCAACACAAATTCATGATAAGTATAAAATTAAATTGTTTCTGTGACACAACTCAATAGTGGGTTGAGAAATAGTTCACAGTGACCTTGTACACAGGGCATTTTTCTGCAGTTATTAAAATATACAGCTATAGATGATCAATTATTGGCCACCTCTCAGGACAATATTAGATGCCACTGGAAACTAAGTAAATTTGGTGTTCACAAAACTGCATCATATGAAGCCTCAAATGCATTACGAATTTCCTTTTGATACATCAAGTGTCTACAGTGCAACTTTTTCTCATTAGCTGGCAACACAAAATGAGTCTGTGTCACTTTTGATACACTCAGCTCATTCCCCTATGACTCAGAACAGCATATTAGGAGAACCACAGGACAAAACAGATATGACACTTCAGATATATTTAATAGTCATTACCCAGAGCCTGCATTCAATGAAAAATCTAAAAATTGCTTTGGAGCATACCTGTAACATTTGAACATTAAGCCACACTAACTAAGGAATACTTTAAATTAGATTAGTTAGGGCCAGATTCTGCCCTCTGTTTTATGGTATAAGCCCACTGCTTCAGAACATATCTTCTGTGTTTGAACTTCATCCTACACACTATGTATTAAGTTGTTATTTTACTTAAATATTAAATTCAATCCAATGGCCCAAATTCTGCCATCACTGACATACATGAAAGTCAATGGGTGATGAGTGTTACTGAAGGCAGAATGAGGCCCACTACTGTATTTTTCAAAAATGAGCTTTGATTACAAAAACAAAAACAAAAACAGAGCATGTAAGTCTTTCACTATAAAGCAATAGTCAATATTGATTCAGGCTACTGGAAATCTGACTAGTCATTCTGTTGATTTACAATAGGATTTGAGTTTTGTTAACTTTGGCGGGGGGGGGGGGGGGGGGGAAACTATCACATACATTTTAATCTAGTTAACTAAGCAAACTTTCCAAGGCTGAAAGTTTTATTGTTTTCAGGGAAGAAAAGGAAGTAATGGGGCCCCAAATGATACTGTTCTGTGTCAAAGATAAAAAATATATGTATATATGTCCTAAAAAAGAAATTAAAAAAATTAAAAGCATACATCTTGGAAATAGCTCATATTATATACAGGATTGGAAGGCTATATACACTGTTGCAATAGATTTCCTGGGGGGGGGGGGGGAAGGGGAGGAGTGTGTCCTTAGTGTGTACAGTTTCTGCAATGTCCTGTTGGTTACAGAAGCAGACATAACTTCTTCAAATATCCCCACCTCTCTGCCCCAAACAAAAGTACAGTGAAACCTGTGGAAGAGACCACCTTTTGCTTGTTTGCAGTGTTTTTGTAGCCATGTTGGTCCCAGATTATTTATGAGAGACAAGGTGGGTGAGTTTGCCTTTCCCAGATTGCAGAAGAGCTTTGTGTAGCTTGAAAGATTGTCTTCTTCACCCACAAAAGCTGGTCCAAAATAAGATATTATCTCACCTACCTGGTCTCTCTCACCTTTATTAGGCAATACCCCAAAGTATCCCAAACATATTAGGCTTGACAGTGTTCTCACATATACCAGCTTTACAATGTTGTAACTCCATTTATGTTAGTGGAATAACTTTTGATTTACACTGGTGACACCAGCATGAGAACAGAATCAGATCCCTCAAGTATGATCTGCATACCTTTACTTTAATAAGTCCACCTCCCTGAAGTGACTGATTTTTGTTGGTGCCTTACAACAGGTTTCACTGCAGACAAAACATAACGTTTAAACCAGCGTCTAAAGTGAGGTCCGGGTTATTCTAAAAGTCTCCTACCTGAATAATGGACATCCGGCTCGGGGGAGCCTCGCTGGCGTTAGTCCCTTGCCCTGTGAAGCTGGTGTGGCAGCCCACATGTCCCTGGGGAACAGTCAGGTTGTTGGAGGCGGGTTTCAGATACATCACCTCAGACCTGGGTGAGCTGAGGGGCAGACGGGTCTGGTAGTCAAAGTACATGGGTGAGGTGGCCAAGGATGGGCTGCTCACTACGTTCATGACATTGAGGGGGCCCCTGCTGTCCTCGCCCTCACTGGGCACCAGCATTATGTCATTCTTGCTGATCTTCTTCTTCTTGCCCTTGCCTCCGCCACCGCCACCTCCTCCTCCTCCCCCGCTGCTGCTGCCCCCTCCTCCCAGCTGGGGATGGCTGTACTCTGCGATGCGGCAATTGTAGGTGCGAATCTCCTTGTTCTCCCGCTTGCACTTCACGGCGATGGTGATCATGGCAGCTAGTAGGATGATGGAGACTGTACTCAAGGTCACAATCAAGGGCAGCGACAGGTCCCAGTGTGGTCGCCGATGCTGCTCACCATTCACCTGCGGCTCGCCGGCTTCGGGCAATGGTCCTGCCAAGGCCCTGACAATCAGTTTGGCCACGGCTGAGAGGCTGGGCTTGCCGTGGTCACTGACCTTGACCACCAATTCAGCCACGGGACTGAGTTCTTCCCAGTATGGGTGCAAAGTGCGTATCTCGCCACTGGTGGGGTCCATCTCAAAGAGGTGCTCCTCATTGCCTTCGACGATCTCGTACGTGAGGCGTCCGCTCTCCCCAAAATCACTGTCCAGGGCATGCACGGTGCCCACGGGGTAGCCCACACCAGCGTTGCGTGGCACCTGGAGCTCCGCAGTGTCATTGATGAGGGCAGGCAGAACAATGAGAGGTGCGTTGTCGTTGACGTCGAGCACGGTGACACGCACAGTGGCATTGCTCTCGCGGTGGGGTGAGCCCGAGTCCTTGGCCAGCACGCGGAACTCAAAGTGCTTGGTTTGCTCGTAGTTGAAGCTCCGCAAGGCGTAGATGGCGCCATTGGTGGGGTTGACGGAGACGTAGGTGTAGATGGAGACGTCGCCCACGTGCCCGGGCAGGATGGAGTAGGACACAGTCCCATTCTGGCCCAGGTCTGGGTCCTGGGCCAGCACGGAGCCTAGGTACTCGCCAGGGATGTTGTTCTCAGGCACCTGCAGCACGTAGAGGCTCTTGCTGAAGCGGGGCGGGTTGTCGTTCTCGTCCAGGATCCGCACGGAGAAGGACTTGGTGGAGTTGAGCGGGGGGCTGCCCCCGTCCCGGGCCAGGATGGTCACGTTGTACTCGTCCTGCGCCTCGCGGTCCAGCGGCCGGTCGGTCACCACGGTGTAGAAGTTGTCGTAGTTCTCCTCCAGGGCGAAGGGCACCGCGCCCGCCCCGCCGCCGCCCAGCACCCGGCACTGCAACTGCCCGTTCTTGCCGGAGTCGCGGTCGGTGACCCGCACCAGGGCGATGACGGTGCCCGGCGGGGCGGCCTCGCTCAGCGCCCCCTGGCGGACGGAGACGAAGCCGATGGCGGGCGCGTTGTCGTTGCGGTCGATGAGGCGCACGGTCACCTTGCAGTGGGCGGGGATGGGGTTGGGCCCCAGGTCGCGGGCCTGCACGTCGATCTCGATGAGGCCGCTCTCCTCGTAGTCCAGGTTGCTCTTGACGCGGATGAGGCCGCTCTGCGGGTCGATGCTGAAGAGGTCGCGGACGCGCTCGGGCGCGTAGCCGCTGAAGGAGTACAGCACCTCGCCGTTGGTGCCCTCGTCCGCGTCGGTGGCGTTGAGGTCGATGACGGCGGTGCCCAGCGGCGCGTTCTCCGGCAGCTCCACCACGTACGAGGCCGCCTCGAAGACGGGGCTGTTGTCGTTGGAGTCGATGAGGCGCACGTTGAGCTGCACCGTGCCCGAGCGGGGCGGGTCGCCGCCGTCCAGCGCCGTCAGCACCAGCGTGTGGTGGCTCTGCTCCTCGCGGTCCAGCGGCTTCTGGATCACCAGCTCCGGGAACTTGGTGCCGTCGCCCCGCGACTTGACGTCGAGCGAGAAGAGGCCGTAGTCGTCGCGGGTGAGCAGGTAAGTGCGCAGCCCGTTGTCGCCGGCGTCCGGGTCGTGGGCGCTGGTGAGGGGGAAGCGGGTGCCCGGCGCCGCGTTCTCCGAGATGTCCATGTCCACCTGGTCGGAGGGGAAGGCGGGCGCGTTGTCGTTCAGGTCCTGGATCTCCACCTTGATCATGCAGATCTCCTGGTCGTTGGCGAAGACCTCGAGCGAGAGCTGGCACTTGGCGCTGCGCCGGCACAGCGCCTCGCGGTCGATGCGCTGCTTGGTGTAGAGCAGCCCGCTCTCGCCGTCCACGTCCAGCAGGTGCGGCGCCGAGTTCTCCAGCACCCGGAAAGTCGATTTGGTCCCCCGGCCGCCTCCCCGCTCCGCCGGCGGCGGCTGCCCGCCCGCCCCCGCTTGCAGCCGGGCATCCCTGCCGATGTTCCCGATCACCGTGCCCGCCCCCTGCTCCTCCGGCACCGAGTAATTCAGGTTCTTCAGAGTCAGGGCAGGAGCCCAGCAGAAGAAGAAGCAACAAATGGAAAGGTACATCCCCAAGCCAGGGGGTGGTGGCAGCTGCTGCAGCACCAGGGTGGCCCCTGCCCCCTCTTCCTCCTCCGCCGCCTTATTCCCTCTCCCTTCTTCTGTTCCCGCTGCCTACCCCTGTGTTTTAAGTTGCTGAACCTGTTGCTCTAAAACATCTGCAGAGACACAGGTTGCGGGGCAGCAAATGGAGCATGTAGCTCGCAGGGAGGGGCGAGAGAGCGAGAGAAAAGCCGCCTCAAATCCAGCGCTTCTGCGGCCACACAATCCCCGCACAGTTACTTAGGCTGTCCAACTTCAGCTGGAGGAAGAGGAGGAGAATAAAAATATATCTTCTTCTTTAGACGGATGGGTTGTTTAATTTTTTTCTTTAATATTCGCCGATTTACAAAGAATATAAAAAATGATCGGTGGTGATGGTGGTGGTTTTCCAGATCAGTCCAAGGAATTTAAAAAAATATATAGAAAAGGGAGCTGGGTGTTGGGAAGCAGGACCGTAAACAGAAAACGCTTATTTGCTACTCAGTGCTTGTGATGCGACTGATGGAGTGGAGGGTGGGTAGGATGGGGAGACAGCGGGGGAGGGGGGTAAAAAGAGTCTCTCGCCTGTGTAGAAGCCCGCTCCGTGTGCAGTGAGAGGCAGTGAAATGTCTGATTGCACCGCGGGGTTGTTGGTTTTCAGGGAGTGTTTTGCTGCATTTAGAGATCTAATCTTGCATTGCTTGCGGCGACGAACTGCATCTCGCTGCCATCGGTATTTCCCCCTCGCCGGCTCCGCCACGCTCACTCTTTCCTTTCCGAACAACAAAAAGAGGGAGGGAAATTGCAGTGTGAAAACTAGTGTCCGGATTTGTAGTTTCCTTTCTCTCCCCGCGCCACCAGCCTCCCTCTCTTCCTTTTTTGGGGGGTGGGGTGGGGGATTAAGAAACCCACCAGCTGCTCGTCATCACTAGCGATAGATGTGTGTTAAAAAAAAAAAAAAATCACAGGCTGTGCTCAATCAAATGCACACTTGGGTTTCTTTAAGACAGGCCAGTAGCCGCCGCCACCACCACATCCTCTCTCACACACTGTGAGTGTGTGTGTGTGTCTGTGGAGCAGCACTTTTCTCGATGCAGTTTAATTCCAGTTTCCTTTTCTTTCTAGTCGAGAGGAAATCAACAGGCAACCCATGGCTGGACGCACAGATTTAAAAAAAAGAGAGAGAGCGAGGGAGGGAGGGGGGAAAAAAGCAACCCACCACACACACTCTCTCTTAGTCTCTCGCTAAAAGGGAAACAGTCTCTGCATTCACAAGGCTGAGCTGTCAAGTGCCTCTCTTTTCTTTCTATTCAGCATCTCCTTCCAATGACACTGCCTCCTAGTCCTCTTCATTTAGGGGAGGGGGAATCTTGGCGATGAATAAAAAGAGGCAAATATTTTGATCGACAATTCTTTTAGAATAAAACAAATACAATTCAGTGTTTGGTGTGATGCATTTTGCAGTCTTTTCAAGCTGTAATAGTCTTTCTGGGCATCTTGGTGTATGGGGAAAGAGCGGCTGCAATGCCAGATGCGTTCACCCGGGATGATTTACCTCCCCAGTGATAGTATGTATAGGTATATATCGGGGGGAGAGAAGGGGGTTAATTTTTATTTCAGGTTCTTTTAACAGCCGAAAAGAAATGATTGACACATCCAGAAATGCAGGTGTTTCAATCTGCTGGATGAGTCAGATCCAGCGGAACAAATCACATTCACTATCGCCTCATGTTCCTCCCTTCACAGACATTAGTTGCAGCTTCTTCCTAACGCTTTTCTGACTCACGCTGTAGACAGAAAAATCAGATTCATGTTTTGGAGGAAAAAAAGAGAGAGGGGAAGAAAGAGGAGGGTGTCGGATCCAGCACTTTTACTATACCTCTTTCTCCGGGAGACTGGGGATCAGGAAAACAAGGCTGTTATCCACTCACGGGCACAGAGGCGCGTCTGTCTCCTGCTTTGCTGAGTGTTTTAGCCACCTTTCCTCAGAGTTATGTGTGAACACCCAGAGATCTTGCACATTAACGGGAGGGGAAAGCACAGGTTCCCATTGAAATGCTCACAGTTCTAGTTCCAAGTCTCAGTTCTGTGTTGTTTTTTCCTCCTTTATTTGAGTCCGGAGCCACTGTACATAGTTAATTCTGCAGTCTGTTGTAGAGGGATTTTTAAAAATTCTTCTCTCGGTCTCATTGATGGGTAGCACCTTTCAAACAGGCATTAGCCAGCGTTAACTAGACCACATGCAAAAGCGATGTCGATTTCAGAGATAACAGATCCACAGTATAAGCCGTCCGTGGGTAAGTGGAGATTTGCGAAAATTCAACAGTTGGAGCACTGTCTCTTATAGCTCCCCCTCCCTTACTGCAGCATTTGCTGGGTTCCCAGCCCCATCGCTCTCTCCCAGTGCCTCTTGCCGACTGACTCTATTCACCTCACGCCGCTGCTTAAACATTGATACTGATTCCCTGCCAGCCAATCCGTGCTGAGGAAAGGAACCTGCCTCCGAACCTGACCTCCAATGAGAATCAGTGGAAAGGCTTGGGGAGGCGGTGCTAGAATCCCCAGTGCTTTGGTGTCATTGATTAGATCAGTTAGATTGGAGACTAACAATGTGAGAAGGGCTTGTTGCTTGTAAATTGCAGTCTCTCATTTCTACACACTGCAGCGTCTCTCTGGCATTTTTATTTTTATTTTATTTTTGTAGAAATATTAAGGAGTCTTAGGTGATCGCTGAAAATAGAGAAAAATTAGGACCAATACGTCCCATATGTCAGACATTAAACAAACTGTAGTAACGGCGTATGACGGGATAAAATTTGCATACATGACATAGATCCCAGATTCCCAACAGGTTCTCCACGTAAATCCCTGAGTACGGTTAGAATGCTTCACAGTGGGAATAGGAGAATGTGCCTCCGTGTGATCTAGCTGCCGGTCCTATATATCTTCTATGATACCGGTGGGTAGGCAGCGATCTTCACCCAATTCCCCTACCTTCGGTAAAAATATTTGAGTTGCCACTCCATAAATAATTATTTCAAACGCACTAATATAGTAATGCATGACAGATACCCCGAATATTATATTTTTTTCAGCACATACTGATCAATAAGTGTCTCAAGGGGGGATAATCAAATATCTCCGCCCTCTCCTCAAGTCCGTTAAACATTTCATTAGAAATTGGGCCCCACCCTAACCACAGTTAGCAGGTTTCACAAGATGACCAAAATATAAATCTTATCAAGCACAAAGAAACCTTTGTCCGAATGCTGTGTGATACCTATGGAAGCTGGTCCGGTGGTAAACAACTGGAATAGGCAATTTCGGCACTTCTGCAAACGATTGTGGTCCACAAGAAGCTTCTTTTGCATCCAAGTATTACCAATATTTAGAAGCACCTGGAGTGCTCTCTCACCTCTTTCTTTTCCTGGATTAATGTTTTAGTACCGAAACTAGGACTACTGTCTCTACACATATATTTCTCATAAAGCAGCCACTGGGAGAGCTCTATAAACTTCGACTGCTGTTCAGACATCCCGGGCGAAAGTTGGGGGAGCAGTAGGGGGGAAGCATGATGTATTGAATTAGAAAGGTGTTTTGATTGCTAATGTATTGATCTCAATTCATAAATACTAAAGTTAAGTTGCCATTTATAAATTGTGAATGATGAATGTGTAAGTGAGTAACATGAATCATTTAGGAAGTAAAGAAAATAAAATCTAGAGCAATTACAAGATGCTTCTGGAAATTATTTTAGAGGAGTTTGTTAAAAATTCAGGTGAGAGAGGATTTTTTTTTTTTTGCCTGAGTCAATGAAAATTACAGTCAGGCTTTTTTTAGTTATGTCCATCAATATAATTCAACTAAGAGTACAGCTTTTACATTTATATATTCAAATCAGTGTTCTTGCTAGAGCACTTCCCAATCCTAAAACCCCTTTGTAGCTTTAAAATGGATAGTTTGCCATGCAGAATGATTCTGCTTCTAACCATTATGAAACTAATGCTGTGTAAAATCTATCTATCTATCTATCTATCTATCTATCTATCTATCTATCTATCTATCTATCTATCTATCGTTACAGGTGGAATCACTAAACTGAAATGTACACATAGTCTGTGTGCCAAAGAGAGACATATATATATATATATATATAGTATATTTATAAAATGGGCTTTCTGAAAGGAGGATTCTGACTGGCTGATGAAAGCTCAGTGTGTGTGGCTGTCTGCTACAAATAGTCTGTTTTTATTTACCAAAATAAGATGTGAACCAACAACACATTTTATAAAGTGGAACATCGATACAAAGATACTCCGTTGTCTCAGCAGGTTTGTATCACCCATCCTTGGGTCTTATGTTGTTATTATTATATAGTTAGGCAACTGTTGCCAAATTAAATACTGTAGGATATCTAAATATGTGACATAAATGCTCTTTGAATATGAAAAAATATCTCATTGCATTTATGTACTAGCTCCCTCTAGTGTACTGAGCCAGTACTACTGCATTTGGGGCATCTTGTGGGTGAGTGGATGGGTACCCGTTTGTGTACATATGTTGTCTCTAGTTTGTCTTTTTGTTAGGGTTCCAACATGCCAAAATAGTCACTTCACTTTTAGGATGGAATATTATGAGTAATATGCATCAAAGGATTTCTCTCTAATTTTTAGGTTCAGTTGAAATAAGATGCATTTGGGGATATTTTCTCTCTTTTTTCCCCCAATTCAGCAATTGCTTCTTTCTATTTGATATAGTTAAGTATTCAACTTTACATGCTGAACAGTTCTCAACTCACCCTGAAGTCAATGAAGGTGAGACCACTCAGCATCTCATAGGATAAGCCTCCAGGACCTTGAAACAAGGGGCAAACTATATAGTGCATACTCAGCCAAAACTTCTATTCAAACCAGTGGAAGTTTTGCCTGCAAAATTTGCTGGGAAGGTTTGCCTAAAAGCACCAAAGAGCTACATACCATTTACACTAAGTACACATGTAGAATATTTGGAAAAAAATATCAAAATGTGAGTGCCTAAAGTTAGGCCCCTAAATCCATATCTGAACACTGACATAAGTGGTGTGAGGTGAAATCCATCCCACTTCAAATCCACCCCTTATTTTCAGAAACATTGACTGTCTGTGGTTCCTATTAATTTCATAGACTCAGAACCTCTAAAACATCTGTCTCCCTTTCTGGTGTTTGTTCTGCCAGGCAATTTATAGCCATGAAAAGCCATTTATTGATTTCAATCCACATGTGCAAATAGTACAATTTTTGTTTGTTTAACAGCTCTCAGATATTTCTAAAATATTTATTTCTGTCAAATATGTAGCATATATCAAGTGATGGTGTAGAGTGTTATAAAGGTTTTATCTGCATTAATTTGTAATAGGTACATTACTCATGTGTGGAGAAGCCACAAGAGAGTTGTGAAGGTCATGGCAAATGAGTGCCAATAACACCTTTGTAGTGCACCACACTATCATGTATTCTGCATATGCCACATGTTTAGTGGTGGAAAAAAACCTATTAGAAATATTTTATGAGATAAAATTTCGGAGTAGAGAGGACCATACAAAGATAAACTATTGGATATAACTCTCGGGACATAAGAATACAAATATACTAGGAGGATTATACTAACCAGCCGCCTGATCCGAAAAAATATATTGAGTGTTGAGGATGATCAACAAGAGAACTGAGTCCAATAAAATGGCAATAATGAATTACTTCAACTACCTGCATATGAACTGGTCAAATGGCACAAGAGGACAAGATTTAGAAAATCAATTTCTTGAAACCTGAAATGATTGCTTTTTGGAGCTGATAGTTCTAGAACAAACAAAAGCAGGACTATTCTCAACTTTGTTTTAAGGTACACAGCAGTTGCTTCAAGAAGTAACTATAATTGAACTGTTAAATAATAGTGATCACAATATAACAAAGTTCAAAATCTTTGGAGTAAGGATTCATCCCAAACACTAGGTCTTGGTGACCTTATCCTGAGAAAGAAGGATTTATTTTATTTCAATTTAAAAAGAGAGGAAACTAGTCAAAAGGACATTAAATCAAAAGTACTGAAATCAAAATCCTTAGTCTCTGGGTGGGGGCCACTTAAACATATCATAACAGTGATAGAAGACATTCATATCCCTAAACTAAAAAAGAAAGTAGGATGGCAAGGAGAAAATCAATATGGGTAGATGGCAAGGTTCAAGATTTAGGTTATTTCAGTCTAAAAGGTATCCTTCAGAAAGCAGAAATTCAATCATAGTGAAACTAACAGAAAAGAACATAAACTACAGCAGGTAAAGTGGAAATTAGGAGGCCTAAGAGGGAATTTGAGGAGCAAAGTACCTGTAGATAATTGAACAGAAATAGCCAAACACTTACAAACAAATACATTATTAAGTATATCAAAATCAGAAAGCCTGAGGGAGAATTGGTGGGTCTGCTGGATTACCAGGTAGCAAATGGAAAAATTAAACAACATCAAGACATTGTAGAGAAATTAAATGATTTATTTGCAGCAGTCTTTATAGGAAATGTTGGGGAGATATCTACCATAGACCTACTCTTTTCATGTAACAAAGATGAGGTATTACATAGAATGTGGTGTTGACAGAGCAACTGATGAACTAAAGATCAAAAAGTCAGCTGGACAGGATGATAGACATCAAAAATTCGGAAAGAATCTAAAAATTAAATGACTGAGCTGCTATAAAATATGCACTCATTAAAATCAGCTACTATATCAGAGGATTAGAGGGTAGTAAATGCACTTATCTTTTTAAAAGGCTGTAATGGTGATCCAGGGAATTATAGTCTAGTGAGCCTTACTTCAATATCAGGAAATCAGTTGAAATTACAATTAAAAATAGAATTATAAAACACCTAGATTAACATGATATAAGACCCTGCTCCAAAGCCCACTGAAGTCTTTCCATTGACTTCAGTGGGCTTTGGATCAGCATGTAAGGACAAACTAGCACAGCTTCTGTAAAGTAAAATGGTGCTTCTGTAGTCTATTAGAATTCTTTGAGTGTGTTAACAAAATAATATCTAAAGTTCACATAATATATTTAAATTTCTAATTTTACTTTATTGTAGTGAAGTGTCTTGCAAGAAGCTATCCAAGGCCTGGTCTACACACACAGAAGTTAACTAAGTCAAACTGATGTAATTTTGCATGTGGACATTTTTACTTCAGTTTAAACCTCGATAGATAGATGAAGAGGGTCAGGAACTGAAGCACTGTGGGAAGGGCAGGGAGCAGATAGTTGCAGCTGAAGAGGAAATCAGGAGTGAGGGGTGGATAAGTGCAGGAAGAGGATGGTAGGAGTTCAGGTGGATGTGGGTTAGATAGGAGCAGAAGGGGCGGGAAACAGGATCCAGGCTGGAGGTGATGGATAGAAAAAGAGGATGGTGCAGAAGCAGGGAGGTGGGGAAATCGAATAGGAGCTGAGACAGGAACTGGGTTAGAAGGCGGATAGGAGTAGAGTAAGACAGAGACAGGCTTGGGGCACAGAAACAGAATGATCTATAAGCACTATATTATGCTCCCTCTCAGGACCCCTGAGTGTCTACATTCCTCTGCTGTCAGAAAATAGCCAAGAAATCCCCTGGGAGGATATGTGTCTCATTCCCACCCTCCCCACATTGGCTGGTCCATTTGGAGGATAATTCTCTCTCTCTCCAGGCCAATGACTATTTACATATTTATCCACAATGAAACAGTCATTGTGCAAGAAAGAGCAAGATGGATACAGAAGCCTAGTGCACTCACATTGGAGGTGGGAGACCTTAGGTTCAGTCCCCCTGCTTCAATCTCTCTTTCATTATTTATCCACAGTGGAACAGCTTCAATAGGAGAGATCGAGAGAGCCCCACATCAGAACATCCCGAAGCTCAATGGTTAGAGCCCTCTCCTGAGAGTGGGACATGCCTTTTCAAATTCTTTCCTCCCTTCTAGCAGGGAGGGAGGGGAAATTGAACCTGGGTCATTCCAGGCAAGTGGTATAACCACCCAGCTAAGAGTTACAAGGCAGGCACCTCCACCTCTATTGTGTGGTCAAAGATAGGTGCCTAACTCATTCTTACAAGAAACACTTTAGGTGCCTCATCTATCTGACTACAAGTGTCTGGTTCCCATTTGTAGATTGCTAAGCAGAGATAGACAGCTCCATGCAGCCTGGTTTTAGGTGCTTATATCGGAGAGAGAGAGGATTTAGGACAAACCCCTCTCATCACCATCTCCCATTGGCTAGCTCAGGCAGCTTACCATCTAGCATGCTGGCTTTGTGGATTCTAAGATGCTTATCTCTCTCTATGCATTGTATAGGGAACCTAGGCACCTAACTTGGCTTTGTGGATTGCAGTGGTGTTCCTGTGATTTTTCTAGTTTCAGAGTAGCAGCCATGTTAGTCTGTATCCGCAAAAAGAACAGGAGTACTTGTGGCACCTTAGAGACTAGCAAATGTATTTGAGCATAAGCTTTCGTGGGCTACATCCCACTTCTTTGGATGAATAGAATGGAACTTATATTGAGGAGATATATATACACACACATACAGAGAGCATGAACAGGTTGGAGTTGTCTTACCAACTCTGAGAGGCCAATTAAGTAAGGGAAAAAAAACTTTTGAAGTGATAATCAAGATAGCCCAGTACAGACAGGTTGATAAGAAGTGTGAGAGTACTCAACTCGAATTTATATATGCAAATTAGACACAATCAATTTAGGTTTGAATAAAGACTGGGAATGGCTGAGCCATTACAAATATTGACTCTATCTCCCCTTGTAAGTATTCTCACACTTATTATCAACCTGTCTGTACTGGGCTATCTTGATTATCACTTCAAAAGTTTTTTTTCCCTCTTACTTAATTGGCCTCTCAGAGTTGGTAAGACAACTCCCACCTGTTCATGCTCTCTGTATGTGTGTGTGTATATATATCTCCTCAATATATGTTCCATTCTATGCATCCGAAGAAGTGGGATGTAGCCCACGAAAGCTTATGCTCAAATACATTTGTTAGTCTCTAAGGTGCCAGAAGTACTCCTGTTCTCTTTGTGATTTTCTAGATATCTCAAAGGTGCTATGACACTCAGTGTTGTAACACCTACATTCCTTTGTAGATCCCATCCTAAGTACTCTGAAAAATCAGGCTCTAGGTATCCTGTCGGGCTCACACTTTTGACACTTTGGGCCTTACGATATCTGTTACTCAGTTCCCTAATTATGAAATGGGGATTATCACACAGGACTGTTGTGAAGATAAATTCATTCATCCTTGAGAAGCACTTAGATACTATGGTGAGCTCATCATAGAAAAGCTCATCAGGAAAATAATTTTGTATTCAGTATAGTATTTGAATAATGGGCAGTAAATAAGATCTGAGCTATGCATATTGATTAGGAGGATAAAAAGAAATATTAAATAATTACCTATTCACTGAATGATGCAAGAATCCTCTGGAAAAAAGAATGTGATAATGTACTTAAAGACTATGTCATAATGCATACGCATGAGGGGGCCGAATTAGCATTGCTTGCACAATCTTAATTTTGGCATTTCCTAATTGGGTGCTTGACTTTGCCACAGTAACATTCTTTCCAAAATAGCTTTTAATTTAATAATATATTAATACATACATGCAGTATACTCTCATGTATATAAGTTTATAATATTGTATTACACTGAGTACACTTATTTGGCATATCAAAATCCATTGATATAAATGTATATCCCTTAAAATTAAGTCCACTATTAAATCTAGAATCTGTAGTAGGTAGAGTCACAAAAACTCTTCCTTATATTTTTACTCTGTGATTAAAAAAAATAAGGTGTTTCCATAGTTTAGTTTAGTGGTTTCAGTTTTGGCATCTCAATGTGTTTTTCCATCAAACTACATGTTTCAGATGCTGAATTGCATGTGTTGCTGACTCTTGTAAAATTGAATTTTACTAATAGTGATTATTAAATACTGTACCAGTCAATGGTGTAAGCCTGGTTTTAGTCTAAATTGCTAATACCATAAAGAGAAATGTTCAATATTTCTCAGATGAGTTCATATCTACAGAGACAACTAGCTAGTATAGTTAATCATAAGCTCCTGATGACATGTAAAAAGAGTAATTTTCTCTTTTGATCATACAATGCCAGGAAGAAGACATGGACACAAGAAACTTGGTGAAAGCAGTGGTTCCAAATTTTATTATCTAGAATCTGTGAATTAATAGGGTTAGCAAGCAATCAGCTTATCAGACAGTTAGTCCAGTGTAATATACACTGATGTCAGTGAAGTCAGTCAGATAGGGAATGCTACCCTTAGCTGATCCTTAAGCCATGTCATACTTAGGCTAGGTCTACACTACCAGCCTGAATCGGCGGGTAGAAATCGACCTCTCGGGGATTGATTTATCGCGTCCCGTTGGGACGCGACAATCGATCCCCGAATCGACGCTCTTACTCCACCAGCGGAGGTGGGAGTAAGTGCCGTCGACAGGAAGCCTCAGAGGTCGATTTTGCCGCGGTCCTCACAGCGGGGTAAGTCGGCTGCGATATGTCGAATTCAGCTACGCTATTCACGTAGCTGAATTTGCGTATCTTAAATCGTCTCCCCCCTGTAGTGTAGATGTAGCCTTAGAGTACAGGTACTGAGCTTTTGTTGTGAAGAAGTCATTAGAGACTTTGTTGAGAGAAGTTTCAATAGAGTATAGAGGGGTGAAGCCACATTAGAGAGTGCTTAGGATGAAACTGAAAGAAAGGATCCCCACACAATGAATGTAGAAGCCATGTTTTGTGAGCTTGGATATAAAAGGGAGAAGGGAGATGGAGTGGTAGTTGGAAAAGCAGATAAAATTATGGATTTTTTTTTGGTCTGGCCATCATCTCAATTATTTTCATGTACATTTTCCTTGGTTAACAAGTACAATTTTTTTCTCTCCTATCTGTAAGCCTTACAAACTCCTTTAAGAGTCACATTTGGTTCTTTCTTTCTCGTGCATCTTGCACTAAAAGTTCTACAGACCAAATTAGGCTTTTGGTTACACCCTGTGCAACCCTATTGTTTTCAATTTCAAAGTATTCCTTTACTGATTCCAACTGTATGGCTTTAACAGATTTTCACAGGTATAACTGATTCCAATATTGTAAACAATTCAGTAGCTAGTCCTTAGGAAGGAATAAAATCTTATTTACTCTTTCCTAGCTGCTGCGGTAACATGAGAGAAAAAGAACAGTAAGACATCTTATTTTTGTCACTAAAGTCAATAGACAGAATGGTGAATAAAAACAAGGAATAGAGCTGTTGAGTGAAAATGAACCCTTTTTATAGTCATTTTTTCCAAGCACAGCAGTATTTTAGTACTTTTACATAGTTGAAAACCATTCGCTAGTAGTGTGCACATTTATTTGAACCATTTAGGTGATAGTTTTGTTTCTGTGGACTTTTTTCATTTGTATACTCCTGTGTGAGGTCCAACATAAAGCTGGTAAACAGCATACAGTAGATAAGCTTTCAAAATGTTATGTGGCATTTTATCCACATATCTGTCAAGTAAAAGGTTAGGATTCTCACTTTTTAAAGAAAAACATACCAATTAGCAAAAATGCAAGGCTGTCTAGAGCATGAGGTTTGGAAAAAGTTTGACGTTTGTAGCTGCAATACAGTCCATTTATGTGCATGAGGCTTCACTTAATCTTGTTATGGGGATAAGAATACTGTGGGGCCCAAACCTCCAGTGAGTTGATATTGCTTAGCACTTGCAAGATCATGTCTTTTGTCCAATATGGCTCCATCAGGGTAACTGTATATAAGATAACTGCTTAATTTGGCTATTTGTTTGCTAAATTGAGGCCTCAACATTGCTCCTAACTGTGTAATCATCAATGAAATTGATGCCCTTAAACAGTGTGCAGGAGAGTAAGGGGGCTCAAGAGCTCACTCCTTTGCATTGGCTACGTGCATCCTGGGTTCCAGCAGAGGCTGCTGACACACCTCCGTGTGGCCTTGGCCATGGAACAGCAGGAGCTTTGGTTCTACCCCCTCAACATGTTGGCAAGCTGGGGTGAACAGATCTGAGATGGAATGGGGAGGTATCTGCTACTTGTGCAGAGCAGTAGGAGTCAGGGGGGATTATGTCTCTAGAAATCTTGCCCAATCTACTCCTAGAGTGGTGCTGCTATGCACCACCCCTTACTCCAGGCAAACTGTTACGTTACAATCTTGTCATAAGTGATTAGACTACAGTAGTGAAAATCAGCACCAAATGAACAAACAAGGTGAAACAGCCTTTTAAAAAGTAACCCTTACTGTAAGTTTTAAAGGAAAATATACCCCAAAATGAAGGCCAAGGTTTTGAAAAGTGTCTAGTGATTTTAGATGCTTTAATTTTTGACTGCCTAAAATAAGACCCTTTAAAAGGGCCTGATTCTCAGAAATTGCCTAGCACCCATGTTCTGAAAATCAGGTCCCCTTAAGATGTCTTATGTTGGATACCCAAAATGTGAGGCATCCAAATCACTAGTCATGGTCTTAAATGTTATCTTATTTTGTGCTCTAAACTAAACAAGAGTAAATTAACAATAACCAAATAGCAATGTTGTTGTTGTTTTTTTTTAAATTGGAAAAGGGAGAAGCATGCACCTATTTGCACTAGTTAGTATTCCTATCACTAGTTCCTATCACTATTATTTGTTAAGTACCAAAACAATGTTTGGTTCTGCCCAAGAAAAAGAAGAATTCATGGCTGCTGCCCCTAGGAGTTTAGAATTTAAAGAAATTAATATAAATGAACTGCTATATTGCTTCATTTTATTATAATATCTTAAAATGTTAGCAGAAATAACATCTTAACATGCATTCCAAGTTAAGATTTGCATTGCAAATAAAATCAGTCTGAAAATGTATAGTGTGCACTTGGTTTTAATGTATTGTGTATAACTGTTTAGGTATTCTAACTTTCAGCAATTCACTGATGTGCATATTCAAGAGATGTCTCCATTGCAGTGTAAAGAAGAAAAGTACATGTAATAAAAAGGGGTAACATTTTAAATTAAGGTTCTGTTTAAATTATAGAAGTTTAATTTTGATGTAAAAAGTCACTGTATATTCATAAAATTAGGGTAGGTATTTTATACATATATTCAGATTTAAGGACTGTGTAATTAGTTTGTATTTATCCTTAAACGTCTGTGTTTCTTAATAACTAATTCATAGTTAATGTTCAATAACTGTTATAAACTCTAAATTAAATGCATATTTGGGAACTTGAGTTCAAAGTGTTACTCAAGAAGGTTAGTTAATTTAACTTCAAAATGCAAGGTATATTGATTCACCACCTCCGACTGGCTCGGAGACTTGATCCCATCCTGGGAATCAAAGGCACTGGCCTCAACTATTCATGCCTTGCCACCCCTTGGCGGGACTAAAGCACGGCAATATACCTGGGCATGAAGCCTTCAGTGCTTAGGAAACTACAACGAGTACAGAACACTGGAGTGTGTCTTGGCAGCACTGGCTTCTGAGAATCCATCAGAGCTGTCCTCCACTCTCAACACTGGCTTCCAATCTCAGGATTGAATAAGGACTGGGAATGGCTGAGCCATTACAAACATTGAATCTATCTCCCCTTGTAAGTATTCTCACACTTCTTATCAAACTGTCTGTACTGGGCTAGCTTGATTATCACTTCAAAAAATTTTTTTTCTCTTACTTAATTGGCCTCTCAAAGTTGCTAAGACAACTCCCACCTGTTCATGCTCTCTGTATGTGTGTATATATCTCCTCAATATATGTTCCACTCTATATGCATCCGAAGAAGTGGGCAGTAGCCCACGAAAGCTTATGCTCTAATAAATTTGTTAGTCTCTAAGATGCCACAAGTACTCCTGTTCTTTTTGCGGATACAGACTAACACGGCTGCTACTCTGAAACCTGGCTTCCCATAGAATTTAAAATCCAGTTCAAGGTCTCAGTTCTTATCTTGAACGCATTCAATTACTTGTACCCAGGGTATCTAAAAGATCGCCTAAAGCCCTGGGATGAAGATTGTGGTTGACAACTTCACTCCTGTGGCACAATGGGATTTTTTGCACTAAGGGTAAAGCTCATCTGTGCAGGAGATGGAACTTTCTCAGAGGTCCGTCCAAGACTGCAGAATAACTTGCCCAGAAACTAAGGACCATCACAAACTTCACCACCTTTCACTTTAAGTGCAAGGTGCATTTTTTGACCTGCAGCATAACAACATGTGTGTTTATATATTTAAAAAAAAAATCCCAAACAATATATTACAGTGCACATACTTCTTCCCCTGGGGAGAGGAGGAGAGAACAGATGTTAGATTGTTTAATGCACTACTGGAAGCCGCTCACATATGACAGTGATGACCATGGTATAAGAGCCTATATAGAATAGAATCGATATAAGGACACAACATTGATGCGAACACCTCTGATGTCTAGTGTTCAGGGACTGAAATGTTTGAAGTACATTTAGGTCACAAGAATGATTGAATGCAGATGTTATTGAACTCTTAATGCAAAGCTTAATCATGTAGAAAACTGTTGAGTCAGCACATTTTAAGTTACTATGCATTATCTTCTCTAAGGAGGGTGACCATCTTGACCATTATCTCTGTTCTTTAAGATCTCTATTATGTAATATGAGAGTTCAATACTTTACATGGTCAAGACCTAAATTGTAACTATGGGGATATGCCCACAGTCCTTGCTCAGGTAAAACTCCCTTTGATAGCAGTGGAAATTTTTCCTGAGTAACTATTGCAGGTTTGGGTCCTATCTGTCTGGAGCCAAATTAAATTATTCAGCTACTTGACAACCTTGCCACTAGGTAACCAACATAATGTAACTACTGTAGAGTTTTGCAGTCAGTTGAAATCATACTAAGACACATTTAATTAATGCATACAGTGCCTTAATGTGTTGAAGGCATTTCACAGAATGATTACAAAGTTATAAGGGGACCTCCTGCCCCACTGAAGTCAATGGAAAGATTCCCATTGACTTCAGTTGGGGCTAAGATTTCACCCATAGTCCCTATCCCAAAGAGTTTTCAATCTAATTAAATAAGAAATATTACAATTTGCAGCAGTGATGCTTATGCAATAAGTCATCACATATTCATATGCTTAATGCTCAAGTTAAGTTGATTGTATTAGCATTAGTAGTCCAGAAAATTTCATAATTAATATATTAAGATTAGTTCTTCTTCGAGTACTTGCTCATATCAATTCCAATTAGGTGTGCGCGCGCCGCGTGCACAATTGTCAGAGAAATTTTCTACCCTAGCAACACCCGGTGGGTCGGCTGTGGAGCCCCTTGGAGTGGCGCCTACATGGCGCTGGATATATACCCCAGCCGACCCAGCTCCCCCTCAGTTCCTTCTTACCACCTCTGACGGTCGTTGGAACTGTGGAGCGCAGCATAGCTGTTCTCCACTCTCCCTAGCTTATCCTGTAATTCTTATAGATAGTTGTAGTTATAGTTGTAGTATATTCTTAGATTGTTGTTAATAGTTCATTATTTAAATAGTTGTAAATAGTTAGCGGGAGTTAAGGGGGATATTTCTCTCCCCTTTTCCCCCGGCGCATAGCTGGGCTCATGCCCAAGGCTCCTGGCTTTAAGCCGTGCGCGTCCTGTGCTAAGCCTATGCCTATGGGAGATCCGCACGATTCGTGTCTGAAGTGTTTAGGAGAGTCCCACCAGACAGATAAGTGCAAAATCTGTAAGGCTTTCAGATCCAGGACTAAAAAGGAGCGGGACTTCAGACTCAAGCAGCTCCTCATGGAGGCGGCACTTAGCCCAGATCCTCCCTCGGCGCGCCAAGTTCCGGCATCGAGCGCCTCGGTGCACAGGTAGGCAGCACCTACCTGTACTACACCGCAAGCAGATGCAGATAAGGCCTCACGGCACCGTCCTCCCTCGGCACCGCATCTGCCACAAGCACCTCGGCGCCGTTCTCTGTCTCCGGGACATAAGAGACCCCGCAAGACATAGGAAGCCGCTGTCCTACAGGCACCGGCTCCCCTGGTACCGGTGGTAGAGCCGTGTCCGCCTCTAGAGCGCCAGAAGATACAAATATCTTCTACACCGTTGACTCCGGAACCGGGGGTAGGGCCATTGAGTCCAGTGCGGACTGGCTCATCGCCTCGGTCTGTGGTGGAGCCCTGTCTTCCATCTACTCCAGAGACCTTTGCGACGGCAAACGACCTCATCGCTCTCACGGAGCCGGCGCTGTCTCAACCCGCGGCACCGCCCGCTCTTCGGACCGTGCAATCAGGGGCAAGCCTGCCCTGGTACGCCCGCTGTCTTTGGGCGTGGACTCGCAGCACCGCTCCAGGTCTCGGAGCAGGTACCGACGCTGCTCGCAGTCCCAGCGCCAACTTCCAACCCGGCACTGGTCATACTCGCGGCCTAGGTCCTCTTCACGGCACTGGTTGACATTTCGGCACCATCAGGACCATCAGTACCAGTCGGCATCTAGACGTAGTTCTCGACACCGGTACGAGTGCCGCTCCAGTTCGAGGGGCCACTCCCGGTACCACATCTACAGGCGGTCGTCTTAATCTCGGTCCAGATCCAGATCTCGGCACCGACATGGCCAGCGGCACCGATCTTGATCACGGTACCACTCACCGCGCAGGGACCGCTCACCTACGGACCGGCACCGATCGGCACCGTACCGCACCGAGCCAATGCAGCCGCGTTCGGCACCGCCCTGGCCATCGAGATCAGCGTCTCACTCGTCCAACGGGGCTTCACGATCGGCATACCCTCCCCAGGGTCAGGCTGCCGCTGACTTGGGTCACTGGCAGGAGGGGGCAGAGGACCCGATGCAGGACCCTATGCATTGGTCTTTCTGGACCCGGTGGGCGTATCACCAGGCGCAAGGGGCTCCACCATCGGCCTCTCGCTCAGCACAATCCGAGCCCAGAGTCCCGGAGGCCACCATCTTCCATCCTCCCCCAGGGGGCATGGAAGCTCCCATGCCTACACCACCTCAGGCCCTAGACCCCGGGGCAGGAAATCCTCCACTTCAGGGGCCCTTAGAACCGGACCCTCATTTGGACTCCTTGCCCCCAGATGCATCCTCCTCGTCTTCCCCGGATGAGGCAGTGGCGGGCACAACAGCGTCAGGCCTGCCCCCAATAGATCTTCGTGCCCACCAAGACCTGTTACGTAGGGTGGCACGTAACATGGACCTCCAGGCGGAGGAGATAGTAGAGGTGCAGGACCCGGTGGTGAGCATCCTGTCCGCTGATGCCCCCATCCCGGGTGGCATTACCACTGATTTGTATGATTCATATGGCACTACCATATGGCAAACTCCTGCTTCCATTCCTCCCACTGCCAGAGGAGTCGAGAGAAAGTACTTCGTCCCCTCCAAGGACCGTGAATACTTATACGCGCACCCTCCACCATGTTCACTAGTCGTATCCTCGGTGAACACAAGAGAGCATCATGGCTAGCAGGCGGCAGCGCCCAAATCGAAGGACGCTAAACGCTTCAATTTGTTCAGGCGTAAAGTGTACTCGGCGGGGGGTCTGCAGCTCAGAGCTGCAAACCAACAGGCACTCTTGAGCCGCTACAGCTACAACTCATTGAACTCCATGGGTAAATTCAAAGAGTTGGTTCCCCAGGACTCGAGGGAGGAGTTCGGGGCCTTAGTGGAGGAAGGTAAGAAGGTGGCTAGGACCTCCTTACAAGCCTCCCTGGACATAGCGGACTCGGCCGCCAGGACACTAGCATCTGGCATAGCCATGCGACGCGTCTCCTGGCTCTAGGTTTCGGGCTTACCTCCAGAACTGCAGGACCTACCGTTAGAGGGCCAGGGGTTATTCTCGGACAAGACAGACTCTCGATTGCAGAGCCTCAAGGATTCGAGAACCATCATGTGCTCCCTGGGGATGCGTGTCCCAGGGCCCCAGTGCAGACTCTTTAGGCCCCAGCCACAAAGGTTCTACCCTCCCACGCCTTGTCCAAGACAAGACTTTGCCAGAAGGTGGGGACGAGGTGATAGACAAAGG
Source organism: Trachemys scripta elegans (assembly GCF_013100865.1). Classification (NCBI taxonomy): domain Eukaryota; kingdom Metazoa; phylum Chordata; order Testudines; family Emydidae; genus Trachemys; species Trachemys scripta. The sequence continues at coordinate 281,017,111 of NC_048298.1, forward strand.
TCGACCGGCCCTCAGCCCGCTCAGAACCAGGGCCCGCCTAGGCCACCTTCAGGCCCTAGACAAAACTTTTGAAGGTGCGCTCGAGGACGCCCCAGCCACTACCAAGGATCCATCTCCCTCCTTTCAGGATCGCCTCTCCCATTTCCACCGTGCTTGGTCCCTTATAACTTCGGACCTCTGGGTCCTTCGCATGGTGGAGAGGGGATACGCTCTCCAGTTTTCTTCGTTCCCCCCACTCCCATCCCCCACCCCCGTCCCTCTTCAGGGACCCTTCTCACGAGCATCTCCTTACACAGGAGGTTTTTGGACACCTCTCTATGGGGGCCATAGAGGAGGTTCCCCCGGAGTTAAGGGACAGGGGGTTTTACTCCTGCTACTTCCTGATCCCCAAAGCAAAAGGGGGGTCTACGTCCCATTTTAGATTTACGCAGACTCAACAAATTCATAGTAAAGTTGAAGTTCCGCATGGTCTCCTTGGGGACCATCATCGCTTCCCTGGATCCTGGAGACTGGTTCGCCGCCCTCGACATGAAGGACGCATATTTTCATATAGCAATTTACCCCCCACACAGGCGCTTCCTTCGCTTTGTAGTAAACAAGGTACACTACCAATTTGCCGTCCTTCCCTTCGGCTTGTCCGTGGCTCCGAGAGTGTTCACCAAATGTACGGCTGTCGTGGCAGCATACCTTCGTCGACAAAGGATACAGGTGTTCCCGTATCTAGATGACTGGCCGGTGCGCGGCCGCACCAGGGAGCAAGTTCAAGCTCACGTCCAGATAATACTGCAAACATTCCACGAGTTAGGCATTCTACTCAACAAAGACAAGTCCACTCTGGAGCCAACCCAGAGAATAGAGTTTATCGGGGCAGTTTTAGACTCCAGACTCACCCGAGCTCTTCTACCAGACAATCGGTTTCACACCATCACAGGCATCATCCGAGGGCTCCAGGTCTTCCCGATTACAACAATAAGGACGTGTCTCGGCCTGTTGGGACACATGGCCTCTTGCACTTACGTAACCAGGCATGCCAGACTTTGGCTTCGCCCACTTCAGGCCTGGGTATCGTCAGTGTACCGTCCTTATCGGGACAACTTGAACATGGTGGTCACAGTACTGAACTCGGTCCTGGCCTCTCTCACCTGGTGGCTGGATCACAAGGCAGTTGCCGCGGGAATGCTGTTTCACGCCCCACAACCCTCCCTGTACCTGGTCATGGACGCGTCATCTCTCGGTTGGGGCACTCACCTCGGAGAGCACCACACCCAGGGCCTGTGGACCGCACCCCAACTAGCTCTGCACATCAATGTTCGAGAGCTGATGGCCGTATGTCTAGCTTGTCAGGCATTTCTCGGTCTCCTGCATGGCCGTTGCGTGTCAGTCCTCACAGACAACACCACGGCCATGTTCTACACCAACAAGCAAGGAGGAGCCTGGTCGTCTCTCCTATGCCAAGAGGCCATTCGCCTGTGGGAGTTCTGCATTGCCCACTTGATACATCTCATGGCATTGTTCCTCCCTGGAGTCCAGAACACTCTAGCGGACCGTCTCAGCAGATCCTTCCAGATGCACGAGTGGTCAATTCGCCCAGACATCATCTATTCCATCTTCCAGAGGTGGGGATTTTCCCAGGTCGACCTGTTCGCATCTCGAGCCAACAGGAAGTGCCACGTGTTCTACTCCCTACAAGGGCGATCTCCGGGCTCCCTGTCGGACGCTTTCCTTCTGAGGTGGAAAGACCAGCTGTTCTACGCTTTTCCTCCATTCCCACTGGTCCACAGGGTACTGCTCAAGCTACGCAGAGATGAGGCACATCTCATTCTAGTCGCTTCAGCTTGGCCAAGACAGCACTGGTACACCACGCTTCTGGAGCTATTGGTTCAAACTCCGATCATGCTTCTCTTGTGCCCAGACCTGATCTCTCAGGACCACGGCCGACTCTGTCACCCTGACCTGCAATTGCTCCACCTCACAGCCTGAATGCTCCATGGCTAAATCGGATAGAGCTACACTGCTCACATCCCGTGCAGCAGATTCTGCTGGGAAGTAGAAAGCCCTCTACATGGACCACTTACTTAGCCAAGTGGAAACGGTTCTCCTGTTGGTGCGTGCAGCGGGCTACGTCCCCCTTGCAGGCGTCAATTCCCTTTATACTCGAATATCTCCTATCTCTGAAACAGCAGGGCTTGGCGATATCTTCAATCAGGGTTCACCTGGCCACTATATCGGCGTTCCACCCAGGAGAACTCACTTCCTCAGTCTTCTCTAACCCGGTGGTCGTTAGATTCCTCAAGGGCTTAGACTGGATGTACCCACAGCAATGCCAACCCGTTCCGGCGTGGGATCTTAACCTGGTTCTCTCCAAGCTCACAGGGCCCCCGTTCGAGCCATTGGCTACCTGCTCACTCCTGTACCTGTCTTGGAAGACAGCCTTCCTGGTAGCCATCACTTTAGCAAGACGTGTTTCTGAAATCAGGGCGCTTACGTCTGAGCCTCCATATACAGTTTTCCATAAAGACAAGGTGCAGCTTCGCCCCAACCCTGCCTTTCTTCCCAAGGTAGTTTCACCTTTTCATGTGAACCAGGATATATTTCTCCCGGTCTTCCATCCTAAGCCGCACGCCACCCGTCAAGACCAGCGTATGCATTCCTTGGAAGTACGCAGGGCCCTGGCTTTTTATCTTGAGCGTACAAAGCCGTTTAGGAAGACGACACAACTCTTCATTGCAGTGGCCGACTGGATGAAAGGCTTACTGGTCTCCTCACAATGTCTCTTCTCCTGGATCACGTCCTGCATTCGTGCTTGCTACGACCTGGCTGGTGTCCTGACGCTGCACCTCACCGCCCACTCCAGGAGGGCTCAAGCCTCCTCGACTGCCTTCCTGGCTCGAGTCCCGATCCAGGACATTTGTAGAGCTGCGGTTTGGTCATCGGTCCACACCTTTGCCACTCACTATGCACTGGTACAGCAGTCCAGAGATGATGCTGCATTCAGATCAGCGGTTTTGCACGCAGCGATGTCTCACTCCGACCCCACCGCCTAGGTAAGGCTTGGTAGTCACCTAATTGGAATCGATATGAGCAAGCACTCGAAGAAGAAAAAACGGTTACTCACCTTTGTAACTGTTGTTCTTCGAGATGTGTTGCTCATATCCATTCCAAACCCACCCCCCGTCCCCACTGTCGGAGTAGCCGGCAAGAAGGAACTGAGGGGGTGCTGGGTCGGCTGGGGTATATATCCAGCGCCATGAAAGCGCCACTCCAGGGGGCTCCACAGCCAACCCACTGGGTGTTGCTAGGGTAGAAAATTTCTCCGACGATCATGCATGCGGCACGCGCACACCTAATTGGAATGGATATGAGCAACACATCTCAAAGAACAACAGTTACAAAGGTGAGTAACCGTTTTTTCTCTATTTGTTTTGTCCATTTTCTTTAGAATGGAATTTGGAAACCCTCTGACAGATTCTACTATATGCATTCTCTAGTGAGTCAATGGAAAATGACAGGAATATAACAGGAACAGCTAGTATTCAAATCCTGATCACATAAAGATGATGATTAATTGACAGAGTGAGCCAAATCGCTCCACTGTGTTGGGCTTGCAGTCATGTGTGATTGACATTCATCTCAAATGGGTTAACTGGCTACAAGCTCTGCTACAATCTAATTAAGGGCCCAATTCTGTTGCCATTGAAGTGAGGGGCAAAATTCCCATTAGCTTTAATAGGAACAGGATAGGAGCCTTTGCTGGCAACATCTTTTTACAGGTTTAATTGAATTAGAAGATACTCATGGTTTAAAAAATGCTTTTGTGTAGGGTAAATTGTGATTGTCAAGGTTAAGCTCATCAAAGCAAACATTCCTTCCTATCCACAGACCTGGAAATTTGTTCAGCTATGTGCAAAACATACATCCTCACAATGTATCAAACTAACTATCTGAACCCTGACCTAGGTTGGGTCTACACTACCCGCCTGAATCGGCGAGTAGAAATCGACCTCTCGGGGATTGATTTATCACGTCCCATTGGGACGCGACAATCGATCCCCGAATCGACGCTCTTACTTCACCAGCGGAGGTGGGAGTAAGCGCCGTCGACGGGAAGCCTCAGAGGTCCATTTTGCCGCCGTCCTCACAGCGGGGTAAGTTGGCTGCGATACGTCGAATTCAGCTATGCTATTCACGTAGCTGAATTTGCGTATCTTAAATCGACTCCCCCTGTAGTGTAGATGTAGCCCCAGAGCGTCCACCTTCACTTTGGCTGTAGCTAAACAAGGACCGAGGCTTACTCAGTCTTTCTTAATTCCAGAGCAAGGAAAACCAAACAGGATCAAATTTTGAAATATAGAATGTTGCTCATAAATGAATGAGCTGAGACCTCCTGAGTGGATTCTGAATTGTGGCTCCAAAGATAAAAAGTCAGCCACCATATAAACAATAAGTAAATAAAAGATTAAATAATCTTATTTTATCATTGATACTGTCCATGCTACACTGTGTGAAAAAGCATAAATGATTATTCATTTCCAGTTGCATGTTGCATTATTTACAGTCAAGTAAATAATTTAGAGTAGTTTTCATTAAATAAATGTTGCAGCTCATTATCACACAAAATCTTGGGGTATCTTAAGCTGTCAACATGGGCAGTTATCTTCCTCTCATTGAAATCCTTGGGAGTTTTGTCACTGATTTCCAAGGCAGAGGGAACAGGTATGTTGACATTGAAAACACATTTTTTTTTTTTTTTTTAAAGTTAGTATAGGCAAATACAACACTAATAAAGTCTGCAGTCAATACATAATAAGATATGATATGATATAACATATCAACCAGAGTAAAACACTGCATAGAGTAAAATTATCTCAGTAAAAGGTAAAGTAAATTATTTAAAATTAAGTATGTACATATATTTTGCTGTCATATTTGCTGAAATATTACTCTAATTTGATTCAGAGATACACTGAAAAAGAGAGAGCAGAATGTTCTAGCGGATTATGAATTGTCTTTCAAATAAGAGACTTTCAATCAAAATATTTAGACTGTTGCTCACTATCCACACTGACTCACTAGCTCCACAAAGTGGAGAGCAGAGTCACTGATAAATTTTTTAAAGGATCAGTGCACTAAAGCTAACAGGTGTTCATTGAATTTAACAGGTTAAAAATGTGTGCTAGTCAGTTTTAGATGTCAAAATATTTCTGGATTTGAGACTATGTTTAAAAGAAAGAATGCTAAACATTTTCTATTAGTACTTTTAAATAGACTACAAGTAGGTATATACATTATAGAAAGTCCAGGTCTTTAAATGCATGTGGTATAAGTCACAAATCATGTTAATGCATATTTGAATTTAGGCAAATAGTGATCAATAGAGAATAATCATGTATCATTTTATGATCTACCATTCTCCATGTTTAATATTTCTCCAATTATCATTATAAAATTGCTTCAGTATTTTTTCTTTGATTTATTTACAGTAACATCAGATCTTCAAATTTTAGTGACCAGCTTTACTCATATAAGTCATCTACGTAACTGACATGATACAACAGTTTGAGGAGTGATATTGTTAATTAATCAAGTTCCTAATTATATTTCAAGAGGCAAACCTAGTGTCACTAGGCATTTTTATTTCTTCTGATTGGTTATCATGATTTCTAAATTAAAAAGAATGAATCAAATGCCACATTTTTATTAGCAGAAGAATTTACTGATTTGCTGCTGCAAGGTTTTGCTTCTACTTCCCATTGCTTTTGTCAATGAAACTGAAAGCAGTTGCCCTTTGATGCTTCTGATATTATAATATTGTCAGTGATAAAGATTCACGGACATTAATTTAACTGACAATAGATTGGAGAATCCAGATGCTTAATAACTGAGTCACAGGAATGATTTGTGAGATAACGAGGCTCATCTAAAAGAACTCAAAAGAATAAAGGGTTTTGTTGTTGTTTTGGTTCCTTTCGTATTTTTTTTCCTTCCCCAAATTTCCTTTCTACTTTGAGAGAAAGCAGGTTGAACTGATGGCACAAACTCTCAATTAATTTTCACCATTTCTGTTCTTTCTCTCCATGCACCCCTTTTTTTTACTTTCCTTTAAATATAGCTGCTTCTCCGCACCAGTAGCTGTGTTTGGTTGACAAACACTCCAGAATAAGCCCATTTTCCAGTAAAAAAGCCCCTTCTCTAGGAGGGGCTAAGCCAGATGGGGGATAAGGAATGGGGTTCTTAACTGAGAATGCGTTGGAACTGATAGCCAGCTATCTGGGGCCTTATCTTTTTCAGGATCAAAGGTGTATTTTTAGCATATAGTAATGAACACCTATTGAATCCTAATATAGACAAGGCAAATTATAGTTGTAGTTTTAAAATGTATTGGCTGATTAAGATAAACCTTAATTAGGGTGGGGGGAGGGAGAGCCTAGCATTTATCTTGACCAGCTAAGGTTTAAAAACTGTAACTTGCCTTGCCTATACTAGACCGTTAAAGTGTGTTAGTTATCACATATTAAGTTACAAGTTAAAACACTTTTTCCTCCTAGTTTAGATGAGGCCAAGGTTAATTCTGGAGGGAAGGGAATCTGGACAGATCTTGGTTGTTTAGTTCCCTTAGGCTGATACAAATCACATTTGAGTATGTTACTCTAAGGACTGGTCTACACTGGGGGGCGGGGTCGATGTAAGATACACAACTTCAGCTACGGGAATAGCGTAGCTGAAGTCGACGTATCTTATTTCGACTTACCTCATGTCCTCATGGCACGGGATCGACGGCCGCAGCTACCGGTGGAGTTCTGGAGTCGAAGGGAGCGTGTTTGGGGGTTGATATATCGTGTCTAGATGAGACGTGATATATTGATCCCCGATAGATCGATTACTACCCGCCGATTTGGTGGGTAGTCTGGACGTACCCATAGACTAAGACACTATACAATGTGAAAAAAGCTAGCAGACTCAGGTCCATAATTATTATTTATACAGTGTCATTGACATGGCTGATGCTTTACAGACATGTAAGAAACCAAGATTCTTGTCCCAAAGCGCTCACAATATAAATCTCATCAAATAAAATCAAATTGGACAGGGGAGGAAGGATGAACCATAAAAGCAAAATGGCTGAGCAGTGTATTTGGTATGTGTCTTTTTACTTCTAAAGGTTTCTTTATTTTTTATACTTTCTTCACAACCCAATATAAATGAAAGAATTATGAGGTGAGGTGAAGGTGTTTAATAATTAATTTCTAGGAGTGACTTCAAGGAGGAAAGTATTATTGCTTGGCACACTGGAAAGTGTTCCAGCTGCAGGGAACTGTGTGGCAAAAACAGGGAGTCCTGAGTGGGAGAAGAGTGTACAGAAGAGGCAGGGCATTGTGGATGGGTAGAGATATAGCAGCACCTGACAGCCAAGATATAAGCAGGAGTGGCCCCATGCACAGCCTTGAATGTGTGGAAGGATGAGAAGTTTGACCCAGGGCATGTCTACACTACAAAATTAAGTCAATTTTATAGAAGTCTATCTTTAGAAATTGATTTTATACAGTTCATTGTGTACCTCTCCACTAAGCGCATTAAGTTGTGGAGTGCGCCCTCAATACCGTGGCTAGCATTGACTCACGGAGCGGTGCACTATGGGTAGCTATCCCACAATTCTCGCAGTCTCCACTGCCCATTGGAATTCTGGGTTAAGCTCCCAGTGCCTGATGGGGCAAAAACATTGTCATGGGTGGTTTTGGGTACGTGCCGTCCATCTCCCCTCCCTCCCTCCCTGAAAGCAATGGCAGACAAACATTTTGCACCTTTTTTCCTGGGTTACCCGTGCAGATGCCATCGCATGGCAAGCATGGAGCTCGCTCAGCTCACTGCTGCTGTTGTGAGCATTGTAAATACCTTGCGCATTATTCTGCAATATGTGCAGAACCTGGCTAAGAGACGCCAGAACGAGGACGATTGTGATGAGGACATGGACACAGATGTTCCTGAAAGCACGGGCTGTGGCAATTGGGACATCATGGTGGCAGTGGGGCTGGTTGATACAGTGGAACATCGATTCTGGGCCCAGCAAACAAGCACAGACTGGTGGGACCACATAGTTTTGCAGGTATGGGATGATTCAGAGTGGCTGTAAAACTTTCGCATGCATAAGGCCACTTTCCTTGAACTTTGTGAGTTGCTTTCTCCCGCCCTGATGCGCAGGATGAGATCTGCCCTGAGAGTTGTGAAGCGAGTGGCGATAGCCCTTTGGAAGCTTGCAATGCCTGATTGCTACTGGTAAGTCGGGAATCAATTTGGAGTGGGCAAATCTACTGTGGATACTGCTGTGATCCAAGTAGCCAATGCAATCACTGACGTTCTGTTATCAAGGGTGGTGACTCTGGGAAATGTGCAGGTCATACTGGATGGCTTTGCTGCATGGGGTCCCCTAACTGTGGTGGGGCGATAGACGGAATGCATATCCCTGTCTTGGCACTGGACCACCTTGCCAACCAATACATAAACCTCAAGGGGTACTTCTCAATGGTGCTGCAAGCACTGATGGATCACAAGGGACGTTTCACTGACATCAACATGGGATGGCCGGGAAAAATGCATGGCGCTCGCATCTTTAGGAACTCCAGGCTATTCGAGCAGCTGCAAGAAGGGACTTACTTCCCAGACCAGAAAATTACCATTGGGGATGTTGAAATGCCAATAGCTAGCCTTGGGAGACCCAGCCTACCCCTTGCTCCCATGGCTCATGAAACCATACACAGGCAGCCTGGACAGTAGTAAGGAGCAGTTCCACTATAGGCTGAGCAAGTGCAGAATGGTGGTAGAATGTGCCTTTGGACGTTTAAAAGCTCACTGGCACTGTTTGCTGACTAAGTTAGACCTCAGCGCAACCAACATTCCCATTGTTATTGCTGCTTGCTATGTGCTCCATAATATCTGTGAGAGTAAGGTGGAGACGTTTATAGCGGAGTGGGAGGTTGAGGCAAATCGCCTGGTGGCCAATTTTGAGCAGCCAGACACCAGGGCGATTAGAAGAGCACAGCGAGGTGCACTGCTTATCAGAGAAGCTTTGAAAACCAGTTTTATGACTGGCCAGGCAACAGTGTGACAGTTGTGTGTGTTTCTCCTTGATGCAAAGCCGCCCCCTTTGTTGATTTTAATTCCCTGTAAGCCAACCACCCTCTAACCTTCAATCACAGCTGGCAAAGGAAATAAAGTAACTATTGTTTTGAAACCATGCATTCTTTCTTTAATTAAAAAAAAAAGTGAGATAACTGAGGTAGCCAGGGTGGGGTGCGGGAGAAGGGAAGGACAAGGCCACTTTGCTTATTGTAGCCACACTACAAATCAAAACTGTTTGAATGACAGCCTTCTGTTGCTTGGGCGATCCTCTGGAGTGGAGTGGCTGGGTGCCTGGAGCCTCCCCCCGCATTCTTTGGTGTCTGGGTGAGTAGGATATGGAACTTGGGGAGGAGGGCAGGCGGTTATACAGTGGATGCGGGGGAGGGGGTCTGTGCTCTTGTTGGCTTTTCTGCAGCTCCACCAGATGCCTCATCATGTCCGTTTGCTCCCCCATTAGCCTCAGCATTGTCTTCTGCCTCTGCTCATCGTGCTCACTTAATGATTTCCTGGACTTTGCCACTGAATGCCTCCATGAATTAAGCTGTGCCCTATCAGTGCGGGAGGATGCATGAGCTCTGAAAACATGTCATCACGAGTGCGGTTTTTTTCACCTTTTAATCTGCGATAACCTCAGGGACAGAGATGATAAGGGGAGCATAGAAACATTTGCACATACAGGGGGATAAAAAGGGAGAGTAAAATTTAAGATGATACATTTCTGAGAACAACAGGGAGACTCTTTCACAGTGAATCAAGCAATTCACAGTAGACAGCACGTGTGCTTTAGGTACAAGGTCACATTTTGCCTTTTATATTGAGCGCCTGCCGGTATGGTGACACATCACACATGGCTGGGCAACAGAATTCCGTTTCCAGGCAGCCATGGTAAGCCAATGGATACGTGGGGTTGGCTTCTTACGCCTTCATAACATGTGGGAATGGTTTCAAACTGCAGCACCCTCCTTTCCCATAGCAAGCAATGCTGGTTGAGTTTGCTGTTTAAAAAGAGGGACTGCGGTTTTCAGGTGGATGTGCAGCACACCCCTCCCCGAACCCCTTCGCATGGCTATTCTCTGGGATGATCCCTCCCCCAACCATGTGGCTATTCTCCGGGATGATCCCTTTTAGCCAAGCGCAAACAGCCCAGCACGAACGGGGTCCTTTTACTGTTCCCTTACAAAAATTCCCCTATTTCAACCAGGTGACCATGAATGATATCACTCTCCTGAGGCTAACACAAAAAGATATAGACTGAATATTGCTTGAATGCTACCAAAACCCAGGACCATTCGCTGCCATGTTTTGTGCTGCAATGATTCCAGACTACTTGCTACTGGCTTGGTGTGGTAAAGTGTCCTACCATGGAGGACGAAATAAGGCAGCCCTCTCCAGAAACCTTCTGCAAAGGCTTTCAGAGTACTTCCAAGACAACTTCATGGAGATGTCCCTGTAGGATTCCTGCTCCATCCCCAGACACGTTAACAGACTTTTCCAGTAGCTGTACTGGCCGCGAATGCATCCCAAGTCTTCAGGGTAAATCAGACATGAAACACTATTGCTTTTAAACCCTGTACTGTAGTTACAAATGTGCACTCACCAGAGGTGCCTTCTCCGGCTTCAGGGTCGGGGATCCCGCCTTGGGAGGGTATTGGCTCCAGGGTGATGAAAAGGTCCTGGCTGCTGGGGAGAACGGATTTACCGCTTGCCTGATGCGCATTGTCTTCCTCCGCCTCTTCCTCATCCACAAAATCCTCCTTCCTGTTGCGTGAGACTCCCCCCTTGCAGGTGTCCATGGACTGTGGTGGGGTAGTGGTAGGGTCCCCCCCTAGAATGCCATGCAGCTTATCATAGAAGCGGCATGTATAGGGCTCTGATCCGGAGCAATCATTTGCCTCCTTTGTCTTTTGGTAGGCTTGCCTGAGCTCCTTAACTTTCACACAGCACTGCTGTGTGTCCCTGTTGTAGCCTCTGTCCACCATGCCCTGTGCGATTTTGGCATATGTGTTAGCATTTCTTCTTTTTAATCAGAGTTTTGCCTGCACAGATTCTTCTCCCCATACAGAAATCAGATCCAGTGTCTCCCTTTCGGTACATGCTGGAGTTCGTTTGCGATTCTGGGGGAACTGCATGGTCACCTGTGCTGCTGAGCCCGCCACGCTGACCAAACAGGAAATTAAATTCAAAATTTCCCGGGGCTTTTCCTGTGTACCTGGCTAGTGCATTGGAGTTCAAAGTGCTGTGCAGAGTGGTCACATCGGAGCACTCTGGGATAGCTCCCGGAGGCCAATATCGTCAAATTGTGTCTGCAATACCCCAAATTCGACCCAGCAAGGTCAATTTTAGTGCTACTCCCATCATCAGGGAGGACTACAGAAATTGATTTTAAGAGCCCTTTAAGTTGACGGAACTGAGTTGGTTGTGTAGACGCTTTCATTTTAAAATTGACCTAATGCGGCTAAATTTGACCTAACCCTGTAGTGTAGACCAGGCCTAGTGTAATGAGATGGAAAACCAGCAGAGATGCTCAAGCCATGGGGTGATATGATCAGAGCTGTGACCAGGAAAGATAACCTTGGCTGAAATGTGTTGAGTGAAGTGGAAAGGGAGAGCAGAGTGAAGAATGTTAAAGAAGCCAAAAGCAGGTCACAGTAGGTGAGAAATAATGAGGGCCTGAGGCAGAGGTTCAACAATGGAGAAAAATAGGAAGTGATGAATGCTGAGGATGTTGTAGAGAGAGAAACAACAGGCTTTGGCCAGACCTGGTATGTAGGAAATATAGAAAGTCAAGAAGAAGTCAAAGATGACTGCAAAGTTAGAAGTTTGACTGCCTGGGAGGAGGGATTATCTACTTTAGGATCTTGTTGTTTTTATTCACTTTCTCACTTGCATGCTACAGCCACCTTGTTTGTAATAAAAATCACAAAAGCAATATATATATATATAAAGGAGATGGAAATGTGGGTTCTATTGTTGGCTTTAGCATGGATCTGCCCTGGGACCTTGGACAAGTCACTTCCTCTTGCTGTGTTTGAATTTCTGCATCTGTAAAATGGGGATACTGATACTTACATCCCTTTGTATAATGCTTTGATAATGACAAATTAAAAAAAAAATTCTGTAGAGAGCTAAATTTTATTATATGGCATCCAAAGTCTACATGTAGGTGTGATATTTAATGCATAATCACCCCACTCCCTGTCACACCAGGGATTATGACAATACATCATCTACTATATTATTTAAGGTACATGTATGTTCCAGATATTAAGACTGAAGCAAACTATGTTTAAGATTGATAGAAAGTTGAAAATGATTATTCCCAAGGAAGTAGTCTTGGAGGTGGAGGTGTCAAAAATCTGCTGTGTGAGAGAGACGATAAAAAAAATTCAAAGATGTTAAAGGACAAACTTCACCTTGTAGGAGGCCTGTTTAATTATGCATGACTCTGGAATGAATGCCATCAAAAACAATGGAGGCAAACTTCCCTGGAGTGCTCCACTCAACACATCAAAGGGTTTTTTTAATTATTTGTGTAAGAAGTAGATATCACTTGCGTCTTTTTCCTGCAATCCCTATGCAGGCAAAATTCTCATTGACTTCAATGGGAATTTTGGCTGTGGTGCGGCTGGAGGATCATGCCCATGTATATATGGCTTTGTAAAAAAGTGGTAAACTTCTAGTGCATAAGAACTGGAATTATGAAATAATCTTGACTGGCTACAGAAAAATCTAGTAGATTGACTTGAGGTCTGGAACTCATGAGTGCTAAACCCAGCTCTGATCATGAATCGTTAGCAAACCACAGGCTAAGTCAGGGATTGGCAACCTTTGGCCAACGGCCCACCAGGGTAAGAGAGATCTGCTGGCCGCCTCTTCCTGCCGCCCCCATTGGCCTGGAACGGCGAACTGCGGCCAGTGGGAGCCACGATCGGCCGAATCTGCGGATGCGGCAGCTAAACAAACCGGCCCAGCCACCAGGGTGCTTACCCTGGTGGACCGCGGGCCAAAGGTTGCCGATTCCTGGACTAAGTTGTACTGTGGTGCACGGAGGAGGAGATGCGGGGACAAGGCACCTTCCCTCTCCATATGCATTCCTGGGGTGGATTCCTGACCCCACTGAAGTAAGTGGAAGGTTTGCCGTTAATTTCAATCAGGTGAGCATTTCACTCCAGGCAATAATCCTGTTAGGAAGCTCCAGGCTAGTGCCACTCCCGGTGGAGCTAACTTCACAAATTTGAGAGGCACAGTGGGGATTATATATTTTACACTGTCAAAGGGAGTTGAAGCTGCCAATTCCCCTCAGGAGGAATTCTGTCAGAGTTAGCCAGAATTCTTGCTGAGGCCACTGCTGCAATCCTTACCCTTTCACTGCAGGCCATGGTTTTAGAAACACACCTACTAAGAGTATTCTGAGGCTTAGTTAATGTTCACAAAATCTTTTAGAAATGAAAAGCACTAAGTAAATTGTGAAATATGAATAAAGCTATGGATTGATACATTTTATATTACCTATTACTTTTTTTGGTTCTGTGTTTGTACAGCACCTAGCACTGTGGGGTCCTGGTCCATGGCTGGTGTTCCTAGGGGCTATTATAATTCAAATAATAAAACCAGAATCTCATTACAACCTGCATGTAAGCAGAATCTTCTCCATATCGTCTCTGCCATTAATGTGAAAGTCAAACTTAAAATACACATTTTAACTTTTTAAATGAAACCGCTGCTAACTTCTGCTGAGACAATTAGCAGGTGTCAGTTAGGAGACCCAATAGACTATGTCCCCAATTACTTTCTCTTTTCAGACAACAGTTTGCAATCACAAGAACATGTGATGAGTCTTAATCAAAGATCAGAACTTTTTAATTAAATAGGGCCTTTTGTGACTCGTCATTTGACATTAATTACTGTTTTAGTTGGATTCCTTTTGATTTGTAAAGGGCCCTGAGCACTGCAAAAATTATATCACATCATAGAAATTGCTGATTATTAAAACAAAAAGTTGTTTTTCATCAGTCCCGTCACACACCCTTGTAAAGAAAACATCATTTCAAATGTTAAATAGCCGCCTTAGATAAACAGACCTGTGAGTTTTAAAAGCAAAATAGCAGCTGGCACTTCAACTGACTTGCCTTAGAATGGGCAGTCATAAAGCACTTAATTGTAATGATTGATAAGGTCTTCTGTCAGTCTCAGCAAAACTTTCAGGAGGCTAAACAGCTGGCATGAGGTACATTTGGAGTTTTAACTAGTCGACTAGCCTTTGGGGGGGTCTTAAAGCTAACTAGCATCACTGGTATTAATAGAGGACATCAATCAAAATGAAACATTGAAGCAGAAACTGATCGGAGTCTTCAAGTAATATTTTAATTTGTCAGCCCACAGAGAGTAGGATAAATGTTAACAGCATTCTTGTGTGATGGCTTTAAAATTCAAATCCAGCAGTGGCAGCAATGTTAGCAAGTCATTCTTTTGTGAGTTTTGCTTTTTCATACACTCCAGTTATTCAGAATAAAGTGGGTACAGGGACAATGAAAACGCTTATCTGAATAGACTACGGAAAGGAAGAAAATGAGAAAGGTGTACAAGTAGCAGGAGTTAATTCGTAAGCCATAGGAAATGTATGGATGAAGTACACACAGGCATATGCCCAGAGTAAATGTGCTTTTTGTGGTGGATTTTGGAGGGGTTTGAGGAGGTTGTGTGTGAACAGAAGAGGATTAAAGAAAACAGAATTAACTCCCAAACCAGGGGGCGGCAACACAATCCTCACAAAACTGAACAGATCCAGGAACTCCTCCCTGGACTTGGCCTGATGGCTTCATTTGTGTCAGCCTATGTTGGCCTATACAGGGGTCCTTCCTGGTGAACAGGGGATTGCTTATCCATGCAAAAGGGCAATATTTATGTTGTGAAGAAAGTCTTATGTGGTGTCATTGCACCTAGATGAGCTTCATCCTCAGGGCATGTTGAATTAATATCAGTCTGGATTTTAAAGATGCCAAGCACCCACAGCTCCCAATGAAATCTGAAAACTGGGCCCTAAATTCTCTGCTTTGTGACAAGCTAATTGGAGTAGTAATTTATACCTCAGCAAATCAATTAAAAAACTGTTTTCCATCACAAACTACACAAGATGCCTTAAGCTGAGAGTCAGATATGGGTGGGGGTATTGACAGAGAATTCGTTTCCCCCCCAAATTAATACCTGATTTACTTACCCAAACTGGGGTCAATCTCAGGCCATCAATATAACAGATTAATCTGTAGTTTTAGTAACAACTAAATGGAGGCGAGTTGCTTGAGAGAAAAGATGGTCTCCTGGTTAAAGCACTGAAGGGGGACATAAGGGATCTGGGTACAATTCCTCACTCTGATGCATCTTTCCTCTGCGAGCCTGGAAAAGTCACTTAATCTCTGTTCCTCATCTATAAAATATGAATATGATTTTTTTCTTGTCTATATACATTATAAACATTTCAAGAGAGAAGCTGTTGCTTATCAGTTGTTGTACAGTGCCTGGCATAATAGAGCCTGTAGGTACCACTGTTATTTAAATAAGTAATACTTCTAGAATATGTGGTAAGATGAGGCCCTGAAAAATAAATCCTTGTATCAGAGGCCTGGTATGAGACCTAAGGCCTGAGCTAAAGTAATGGTCAAGATTTTGCTAACATATAGCAAAGTTAAGCTGTGAGTCAGAGGTAGGCCCTGCTCACAGAAGTTGGCAAGAAGTAGGCTGCTATTTGCATGTATATACATATCAGAGGGGTAGCCGTGTTAGTCTGGATCTGCAAAAGCAGCAAACAGTCCTGTGGCACCTTATAGACTAACAGACATATTGGAGCATGAGCTTTCGTGGGTGAATACACACTTCATCGGATGCATGTAGTGGAAATTTCCAGAGGCAGGTATAAATATGCAAACAAGAGTGAGTCAGGCTAGAGATAATGAGGTTAGTTCAATCAGGGGGGATGAGGCCCTCTTCTAGCAGTTGAGGTGTGAACACCAATGGAGGAGAAACTGTTTTTGTAGTTGGCTAGCCATTCACAGTCTTTGTTTAATCCTGAGCTGATGGTGTCAAATTTGCAGATGAACTGAAGCTCAGCAGTTTCTCTTTGAAGTCTGGTCCTGAAGTTTTTTTGCTGCAGGATGGCTACCTTTAAATCTGCTATTGCGTGTCCAGGGAGATGGAAGTGTTCTCCTACAGGTTTTTGTATATTGCCATTCCTAATATCAGACCCTACGCCACCAGCACTCCCAGCTATCTCCATGACACCACTGATTTCCTGAGAAAACTACAATGCATTGGTGACCTTCCAGAAAACACCATCCTAGCCACCATGGATGTAGAGGCTCTCTACACAAACATCCCACACACAGTTGGAATACAAGCTGTCAGGAACAGTATCCCTGATGATGCCACAGCACAACTGGTTGCTGAGCTTTGTGACTTTATCCTCACGCACAACTATTTCAAATTTGATGACAATATATACCTCCAGACCAGTGACACCACTATGGGCACCCGCATGGCCCCACAATATGCCAACATTTTTATGGCTGACCTGGAACAATGCTTCCTCAGCTCTCATCCACTCACACCCCTTCTCTACCTACGCTATATTGATGACATCTTCATCATCTGGACCCTTGGGAAGGAGACTGGAAAAATTCCACCACGATTTCAATAGCTTCCACCCCACCATCAATCTCAGCCTGGACCAATCTACATGGGAGGTCCACTTCCTAGACACCACGGTGCAAATAAGTGACGGTCACATTAACACCACCCTGTACCGAAAACCCACCGACAGCTATGCCTACCTTCATGCCTCCAGCTTCCATCCCAGACACACCACACGATCCATTGTCTACAGCCAAGCACTGAGGTACAACCACATCTGCTCCAACAGCACAGACAGAGACCAACACCTACAAAATCTTCACCAAGCATTCTCAAAACTACGATACCCACACGAGGAAATAAGGAAACAGATCAACAGAGCCAGACGTGTACCCAGAAGCCCCCTACTGCAAGACAAGCCCAAGAAAGAAACCAACAGAACTCCACTGGCCATCACATATAGTCCCCAGCTAAAACCTCTCCAACGCATCATCAGTGATCTACAACCCATCCTGGACAATGATCCCTCACTTTCACAGGCCTTGGGTGGCAGGCCAGTCCTCGCCCACAGACAAACCTCCAACCAGAAGCATATTCTCACCAGTAACTACACACCGCACCATAGTAACTCTAACTCAGGAACCAATCCATGCAACAAACCTCGATGCCAACTCTGCCCACATATCTACATCAGCGACACCATCACAGGACCTAACCAGATCAGCCACACCATCACCGGTTCATTCACCTGCACGTCCACCAATGTTATATACGCCATCATATGCCAACAATGCCCCTCTGCTATGTACATTGGCCAAACTGGACAGTCTCTACGTAAAAGGATAAATGGACACAAATCAGATATTAGGAATGGCAATATACAAAAATCTGTAGGCAAACACTTCAATCTCCCTGGACACACAATAGCACGATTATATGATAATATGATGGATAGACTTGTTTGTTCGACTAACATGTACCAGGAGAGAGGCAGCACCCCAACATGCAGAGGGCTTGTACCTCGATACGTCAGAAGTGATGTGTAACTTGTTTGTACCTGTGTATAAGAATACATCCCTGAGGGATTTCTTTGTCCAGACTAGGGGGCATTGGAGAGTCCTGCCACTGACTGAGCTGCGTCCATTGTCAGGGATCACAAATTTATAGTATGTCCTGTAGCGTCTGCTGGAAACTATTACTGTGCTTCGTTTGGCAATACACCTGGCCGGGTGCCTTCATACCTTATCAGAGTCTGTGGTCATTGGGGGTTCTCTCAGGGTCTGCTGTGTCAGATATCTGCACAGAGCTGGGGCAGCACACGGAGAACACACGCACACAGCCGACTGTTATCAACATTGGATAGAGTAGAGCACCACCGGTGGCATCTGACGACAGCATAAATTGTATTTATTCATTTTTTTCACAATGTAGTTACTAGCTTGTTAGAGCCTGAAAATCACTATAGAAACCATGGTAGCAAATTAGGTAGTTAGCAACCAGCTTTCAACCAATTAAAGATATGGTGGCTATGTTAATTCTATTCCTAAAAAGGACTAAATTACAATATATCTCCTATAGTATTATGCCTTCTGAAATGGACAAAGACATTATCGTTCACATAAACAGTTTTCCTTTTTAATTAAGAAAGTTAGTATTTGTGTATGAAGACAAAAACATTTGAGAGAATTTTAAACCTAGACTGAATGCAAAAAAGTGTGTTTTATTATTGAAAATATATTGTTTTTCAAGGAAATACACTGAGTAAGAACACAAAATTAACATAGAATTTTGTATTCGTTGCATCAGTTATTTACCAAAGAAAGCCTATCAGTTAAAATGATGAATTTTAACCTTTTCCAATTCTTCTAGAGAACATTCAATTTATATTCTTCAGACTCTTTGCTACTTGTTCACCATACTAATGCAAAAAATATTGTTTTTGTAATATTTATAAAGATCTAGTTACAAGTTTTCAAGGACAGATTTCACATTTCTTTCAAATGTGAACCCTCTAGTATAATTTAAGAAAAAAATGAAATAAAGTAGCTAACATATGGCATGGTTATGTGATTTAATGCATTAATATTGAAATATAGTGTTATATTGAATATGATTCTGATGGTCAATAGAAAATACAAAGGTCATGTTATCAGAGAATACAGAAAGCTTAAAGACTTGAATACCAATGGATTAACATTTCTGTGCAATCCCTTTTTTGCTCTTGTGAGTTCCAGAAATGTCCTTATAAAATTGGTAGCTTCAAAACCACTTCACAAAAATAACCCTGTCAATATTATTGGAGACAACTAAATCCAGAGAAATCCAAGTTTAAATGTAGGTTTAAATTTCAGGTTAGGAAAAACCTGAATTTTCATATTTGTGAAATCAAACCGTTTTTATAGCTTTGAAGACAATCCTAGTCAAAGAACTCTAAACTTCCAGTACTCAGAAAAAGACACAAAGACCCCATTTAATTGTGATTGAAAACTCCGTGGTGTCTATTATCCCCTAAGTTACACCTGTGCAAACTCCATGAAGTCAGAGAGGTTGCACAGATATAACTGAGGGCAAAATTTATCCTATTATTGGATTGTGGCTCTCCTTTTTTCATCTAGCAGTTCCTAGAGTTAAATTTTCTAAATAATGGCCTCATGAGCATGCTATCAGTCATGCTGACAAATGGCAGAGTTCATGAGAACAGGTTGGTTGGCATATTTAAATCCAGCAACAATAGGTTTGTATATATTCCTTCTATCACAGTCTATGGCAGGGGTCGGCAACCTTTGGCACGCGGCTTGCCAGGGTAAGCACCCTGGTGGGCCGGGCTGGTTTGTTTACCTGCTGTGTTCACAGGTTTGGCTGATTGTGGCTCCCACTAGCCACGGTTCGCCATCCCAGGCCAATGGGGGCTGTGGGAAGTGGTGCGGGCCGAGGGATGTGCTGGCCGCCACTTCCCACTGCCCCCATTGGCCTGGAACGGTGAAGTACGGCCAGTGGGAGCCGCAATCGGCTGAACCTGTGGACATGGCAGGTAAACAAACCAGCCTTACCCTGGCGAGCCACATGCCAAAGGTTGCTGATCCCTGAACTACAAGATACTCAATTCCAAATATGCCAACAAAACAGTTCTAAAAGTGCTGGCAGGACACTTGGTTCTGATATACTATAACTGCCCCATCCCTACAGGCCTTCTGAACATCAGAAGCCAATTCTAAAATGTGTCTTGCTCAGGACACGCAAAACTGGGCTACCACTCTGCTTCAGCAGGACTTTGCTGCTGCTAAGCTGTGTGTCAGTTTCCTGACATACCAGCTTGTCTAGTTTGCCAGCAAACTCTTCACGACTGTCAATCCAAACCTTGCCTTGCAGGTAACAGTCAGTCAGCCCAAATTTCCGAGTTCCCCAGACACTTAATATAGGTCCCAATTCAGCAAAACACTGCACGGTCCAGTCCCTTTCACTGGATACTCACAGAAGTTAATACGTTTTCTGCCTCCAAAGACATAGTGTACACAGCAGACTGTTAGGTTAAACACAACAATGGAATGGTCTTGTAATAAAACAAGAATGAGTTTATTAATAAAGAGCAGGTATTTAAATGATACCAAGTAAGAATCAATGAGACAGGTGTGGCTATAAATTAAAAAAAAAACCACACATTTCCTACTTACTACAATTTAATTTTAACAAGTTACAATCTTTATCTAAGCAAGTTTCTCACTTACATCAAGTTTCTAGTACTCTTGCCTTTCAAGCCAAGAGGATCCAGGTTTCATAGGCTCAAAGGGTGCAGTCCCGTAAATGACGGATTACTCAAATGTCTTTTTTGCTCCTCTTATATTACTCATAGTCCATTGTCTCTGTGTGAAAAGCCAGGAAGGCTTCTTGGTGTTCAGATTCTGTCCCCCAGAATGATTGTTGAACAGTATTCTACCCTGTTCGTTTCACTTGACGGATTTCTTACCTTTTATGTAAAGATACTTTCATTGTTTTCTGCCTGTAACCAAGCTGGCTAGACAAATGAATACACATTCCTTTGTCTAGTGCAGCCTGGTCTTATGCTTTGCCTCCCAAACACATTTTAAGAACATATTTCTAGCACATATCTATAATTCATTATGATCAACACTTGCCTACATCACAAGTGCTTTTAGGGACCATTGTGTCAACAGTTTACATATGATACCTTACATAACATCTTTGGGATATGTATTATGACAACAGTTTGTTGAGACAATGAGTGTCAGGCCTGAGTGGGTTACAGTATGGGGCTCCTCTGCCATTTGGTATTAAGGGGTTTCCAGGGCCACACCTAATCAACCTGATTTCCTCTTGACTGCACACAAACACCTGTGCATTCAGTTCTAGCACACCATAGACCAAGATTGCCAGCCTCTGGTACGCGACTCGCCAGGGTAAGCACCCTGGCGGGTCGGGCCAGTTTGTTTACCTGCCGCGTCAGCAGGTTCGGACGATCGTGGCTCCCACTAGCTGCGGTTCGCCACTCCAGGCCAATGGGGGAGGCAGGAAGCCGCGGCCAGCACATCCCTCGTCCCGCGCCACTTCCCACAGCCCCCATTGGCCTGGGACGGTGAACTGCAGCCAGTGGGAGCCACAATCGTCTAAACCTGCGGATGCAGCAGATAAACAAACCAGCCCGGCCCAACAGGGTGCTTACCCTGGTGTGCCGCGTGCCAAAGGTTGCCGATTCCTGCTGTAGTATGCCCGAAAATAATTCTCCATACCCACAGAAAGACACATTCTGCCCCCCCTTCTCTCAATGAGCAAACTTTTTGAGTAGTCCCACTGATTTCAATTGGACTATTTACAAAGTAAGGGTACTGTTGTATTAATTTAGATGGAATACATAGGCCAAAGGTGTTAACATAACCCAGTCACTGTCCACCATCAAACAGTGTTAAGCAAGATATGGAGTTTGATATACAGAGACTTCAGTCTGCTTAATACCATGGCAAACATACCATTAAAATCTTTTTAACCTTTTATTTAAGATAAAGAAAAGAAGGGAAAAAACAGTTAAAGCATTTGAAATGTAAAGTATTAAATAAGACTTTCATTTTTACAATATCCCTTGTTCCCTTTCCAGTTAGCTGGGAAGAGTTTTTAGAAGGAAAACCCCCATGTTTGACAGTCTCTTAGATGGTATCAAAGATGGTAATAACTGTCTTTTGGGGAGGGGAAGAAGAGAAGAAGTTAGTTTAGATAGACTGGAGCTGTTGTTGTTAAAGTCCAATTCCATTTCATCCAAGGTGGTGTTTGGGATTCAGGTGGAACTGGTAGAGGTGATGATGTTATCTGGGTGCCTCTCTCTGGCCTGATTTGGTCAGGACATCTCTCAGGATTAGGATGAAGAAGGCAAGGGGTCCCAGGAGATGGTGAGGCTGATAGCAAGGACAGTGAAGCTTGCTTCAGTAGCCTCCATCTGTTCTTTCTATATTTCTTTAAGGACCCATAAAAGGGAAAGATGGAAGTGATGAAACAGCCCATCCCCTCATTATTTTGTCCACCACTTAGACTTAGCTTCTGACACACCAATTTTGGTTTGCTGATTTCCAGACCTACACTTTCTTGTTTATTAAGCATGATCTTAACCCAGTCCTTAAGTTTTATCAGTAGACCTTTTTGTTTAGACTAATTCAGTATTTCTGTCTTCTTTTCGAACCTTTTCCCCATCAACATTTGTTATTATGACATTTTATGAACTTTCACATACTTTTTACAGTTGAGCTAACCATTAGAGTAAATTTGTAGGCCCTATTATCACAACAATACTACTCAGCATGAATAAGGGTATCAGACTCTGGCTCAAACAGAATAGAAGGAAATAAATTTCTGGAGAGCTAGGGCCAAGTAAGAACCTTCTTCTCCATGCCTTCACTGAGGAACAGAGAAATTCTGAGAGTGAAGGAATACTTACATAACATAGAACTTGCTTTGGAAGTCACGGCTATGTCTATGACAGAGCACTCAAGCATGTGGTTAAGTTTCTCTGCAGTCAAGACTTAAAGTTAAGTATGTACTTCATTGTTTTGCTGAATTGGGAAGTGTGGAGAATCTGAGTTAAAACTAACAGCAGCTGATTTAAATACCAAATGTAGGTTAAAAAGCAATGATATATTATTTATTTATTATTTGTCATTTTTATCACTGTGCAATGTCAAAAGTAATCAACAACAAAAAGCATATAGGTGCATCATAATCATGACCAACTGGCACCATTTGTATTCTGCATCTGAAAATAGATATCCAGCATATTAGCTATCCACATTAAAAATGAACACGCAAACAAAATAAAAAATTCCCCTGTAGTCTTAAGAAAAGGTTTCATTTTGACAGGGGGGATGTGAATATCAGAATGTTACATTGAACATGGTGATTTTCTACTGCATTTACCTCAGGCAATAGTACAGTGAAATTTAAACAAGATAGTAATTATATCAAAGGTGTCAAATAAAAAACCTTCAAAATTCAGATTTACACACGTCCCTCTGAAAAGAGAGAAATCAGTCAGCTCTCATACCTTATTATATAAGTATCTAATACAAATCCAAAGACAATTCTCTTTTCAGGATGTCGTAAGAGAGGTGGGTGTAACACTGGAAGAAATGAGGAGTTCTGAACTGTTGGTTGGCAAAATAAAAAATAAAATAAAAAAATTGTTGGTTTGATGCACTTTGCTACACATCAAACTCAAAATGAATCACTTTTTATCTCTGAAAAGATATTCTTTCCAAATTGTGTCAATCAATTGGAACAGTGAAGAGATTCCACCCCACCACCACCATTCTAGTGACCTCACCACACATTAGGTGGTTGAGGCTGTTGTCTGGCTTGTTGGAAAAGGTGTGTGCCCCTTTAAGGGCTAGAGAGCCCAGAAGTGACTTTCTGCTGCAGATCAAACCAAGTCAGCCCCTGGTGACCGGAAGAGAGGGGGAACTATATAGGTCCATGCTGGTGCAGGAAAGGCCCTCTTTTAATTTTAATTAGAGCCATTAGATTACCAGGTTAAAAATGAAGACAATAATTCCCTTCTCAGTACATTTTTCTTCAGCTGCATACAGCTTGAACTCTATGATAACTGCTGGTGTTTTAGCTACATCAGAAAAATAAATTCTTAATCATGGGCCAAATTGCAGGTGGTGTAAATCATACCTCCACTGAGTTCAGTGGAAACACTTTTTCTGTTCCACCTTAAAAATATGAGGGTGGCTATTGATGGAACAGTCACAGGTCCCAATACTGAAAGGTTCTGAGCAGTCCCTGAGTTACCCCAATAACACTGCTAGGGAGAGGAATGGACATAGCACCCTGAGAGGGGATGCTGAGCCCATTGTAGGATCGGCTTATGGTAATATGCTTGTTCCTCAAATCATTTGATAAATGTACACCTATTCTAAGGGTATGTCTACACTACGGGATTAATCCGAATTTATATAATTCAAATTTTGGAAACAGATTGTATAAAGTTGAATGTATGCGGCCATACTAAGCACATTAATTCGGCGGTATGCATCCATGTACTGGGGCTAGCATCGATTTCCGGAGCGTTGCACTGTGGGTAGCTATCCCATAGCTATCCCATAGTTCCCTCAGTCTCTTCCGCCCATTGGAATTCTGGGTTGAGATCCCAATGCCTGATGGGGCCAAAAACATTGTCGCGGGTGGTTCTGGGTACATCCTCCCCCCTCTCCAGGGAAGCAACGGCAGACAACCGTTTCGCGCCTTTTTCCTGGGTGAACAGTGCAGACGCCATACCATGGCAAGCATGGAGCCCACTCAGCTCAAGACAGCAGTCATGAACATTGTAAACACCTCGCGCATTATCGTGCAGTTTATGCTGAACCAGAACTTGCAAAACCAGGCGGTGAGGAGTAGGCTACGGCAGCGCGGCAGCAAGAGTGATGAGGACATGGACATGGAATTCTATCAAACCACGGGCCCCGGTGCTTTGGAGATCATGCTGTTAATGGGGCAGGTTATAGCTGTGGAACACCAATTCTGGGCCTGGGAAACAAGCACAGACTGGTGGGACCGCATAGTGTTGTAGGTGTGGGACGATTCCCAGTGGCTGCGAAACTTTTGCATGCATAAGGGCACTTTCATGGAACTTTGTGACTTGCTTTCCCCTGCCCTGAAGCGACAGAATACCAAGATGAGAGCAGCCCTCACAGTTGAGAAGCGAGTGGCGATAGCCCCGTGGAAGCTTGCAACACCAGACAGCTACCGGTCAGTCAGGAATCAATTTGGAATGGGCAAATCTACTATGGGGGCTGCTGTGATGCAAGTAGCCAAAGCAATCACTGAGCTGCTGCTACGAAAGGTAGTGACTCTGGGAAATGTGCAGGTCATAGTGGATGGCTTTGCTGCAATGGGATTCCCTAACTGTGGTGGGGCGATAGATGGAACCCATATCCCTATCTTGGCACTGGAGCACCAGGGTACCCAGTACATAAACTGCAAGGGGTACTTTTCAATGGTGCTGCAAGCACTTGTGGATCACAAGGGACGTTTCACCAACATCAACGTGGGGTGGCCGGGAAGGGTTCATGACGCTCGCGTCTTCAGGAACACTGCTCTTTTTAAACGGCTGCAGCAAGGGACTTACTTCCTGGACCAGAAAATAACCATTGGGAATGTTGAAATGCCTATAGTTATCCTTGGGGACCCAGCCTACCCCTTAATGCCATGGCTCATGAAGCCATACACAGGCAGCCTTGACAGGAGTCAGGAGCTGTTCAACTACAGGCTAAGCAAGTGCAGAATGGTGGTAGAATGTGCATTTGGCCGTTTAAAAGGTCACTGGGGATCGTTACTGACTCTGTCAGATCTCAGCCAAACCAATATCCCCATTGTAATTGCTGCTGGCTATGTGCTCCCAATCTCTGTGAGAGTAAGGGGGAGACCTTTATGGCGGGGTGGGAGGCTGAGGCAAATCGCCTGGCTGCTGATTATGCGCAGCCAGACACCAGGGCGATTAGAAGATCACACCAGGAAGTGCTGCGCATCAGAGAAGCTTTGAAAACCAGTTTCATGACTGGCCAGGTTACGGTGTGAAAGTTCTGTTTGTTGAAAACCTGCTCCCTTGATTGACTCATTCCCTGTAAGCTAACTGTAGTAAGAGGAGGCCCTGAGATATAAACCTTGGTATCAGAGGCCCGGTATGAGGCCTAAGGCCCGAACTAAAGAAATGGTCAAGACTTTGCTAACATAAAGCAAAGTTAAACTGTGAGCCAGAAGCAGGCCCTGCTCACAGAAGCTGGCAAGGAAAGGGCTGATGCTGCAAAAAGAGACATACCTAAAAGGTACTGGACACCAGGTATCAGAACATACACTATACTGGAACGTTCCACAGATAACATGGAACAGCCCGACCCATCCCAATGACAGGGGCAAAAGGGTAAAATGATGGATAGAGTTGTTTTGATCGAACCAACATGTACAAGGTGAGAGGCGGCACCTTGCTACGTAGAGGGGTTGCACCTCAATACGTCAGGAGTGATGTGTAACTTGTTTGTACCTGTGTATAAGACTGTATCCCTGGGGTGGTGTCTTTGTCCAGCCGAGGGGGCAGTGGAAAGTCCCGCCACTGACTGAGCTGAGTCCATTGCCAAGAGGCACTTTCTCGTAGTATGCCCGGTAGACTAAGTAATCTACGGGGAACTGCAACTGTGTCCGAGGTCGCAATAAACCTGGCCGAGGTGCCTTCGTACCTTACTAGACTCTGTGGTTATTTGGGGTTCTCTTCGGGTCTGCTGGGTCAGCTATCTGTGCAGACCTGGGGCAGCACACAGAGGGAACACACGCACGCAGCCGAGTGATATCAACAAAGGAGAAAGCAAAGCACCACACCGGTAACATCTGACAACACTGGTGACGCCGACCACTGATCTGGTAAGTAAGCGAGCTGTCCGCTGTAGGAACCGTGATCTAACATGGCAGAAAACCTTGAGCTAGGGAACCCCCGATCCCCTCCCTTATGATCCCCACGGAGTTTGATAACTCGTGGACCCGCTGGATTGCCAGTAAGGGGGTCCATATGAATTTAAAAAAGAGAGTGGGGAAAGATGGACTGGCATATGCAGAGCGATGGGAGAAACCGAGGCTCTGAGAAACAGTAATAAGAGTAAAAAAGTAAGAATTTTGCAACTCATGTCTATGGCTCAGACAGCATGCTGGCATGCTGGCCAAACAAGTCATAGGAAAAACAGGAGAGTAGAAGAGGTAACCTGGGCAGTCGAGCACTGGAAAGCCCAAGCTCTGTTAGCAGAGCAACAGGCCGTCCAAACTCATAATATGCTCGAGCAAGTGAAGCAGGAAAATAAAAAATTGGAAACAGCTGTAGAAAACCTGCAGAAGCAAAAAGTGCCGTCCCCTGTTATAAATATTGGTGGTAAACAGCAGGCTTCAGGTAGCTACCCTGTGCCTGAAGAATGGGGACAGAAATGGAAAAAGTTGGTCCTAGTAAAATTAAAAGATGAAACGGGGTTCACTGCATTGCAACCACCACCTTATGATAAAAGCCAGGTTCCAGTTAAACTTAAACTGAGACCTAGACTGGTGCCTGTCAGAACGGGACAAGTAAGTGCACAGAAGGAAAGAGTAACACATAATACTTTCACAGAATTGGTAAATCAAATTGGTAAAGTCAATCGCAGGGGAGTAAATAAAAAAGAATTTCAAAGTAAAAAACCAAAATTAAATGGGTTAACACCTAAAATTGATGCATTAACACATGGAGTTGCCCAAAACCAGTTAACTGCAGCAAAAAAGGGCACTCCCGCCATCCATTTGGCATGCACACAAAAGCAACAGACATTGGGGTAACAAATTCAGGTTTTACAACAGCAGGCAACTACCCCTATTCTCCTCTCAAAGCCAGGATAAAAAACAGGGGCACAGTTCCTAACTGTGCAGGTTCCCAACTGCTTTGACCCACGGAACCACACTCCGCGCTCATATCTGAAAATAGAACCTTCTTTCTCAAATATTTTTACATAACAGTTAAATTTTGTCCTTTATATGCTTTCTTAGTTTGCTAAACTTGCTGCTGCTACCTGTACTTTCAAATATCTTGATAGAGTTAATCTCTCTTGGCTCAAGACTCGCTACCTTCCTAGGTTGCTCTTCAACCCCCTACCCCTTCTCTAGCCTCTCCTCAATTCTGCTCTCTCTTTTTGTTTTAAAAGTTAAAAGTTATAGTTTTTACAGAAACCTCCAAATAATACAGCAATTAAAAACAGAATAAAACAAGAAACAAAAAAAAACCGAGGTAAAAACTTTACTTTAAATAAATCCAGTAAATTAATTATTTTAACCCTTCAGGAATGCAACAGCTGGAATTATTCCTAACTTTCTTGAAGATATGGTTGCCAAGCAACAGAAACGCACACTCTGCTTCTAATCCTAACCACTCACTAATATTTGAAACATGGGCGTTTCTTATTTCCATATAGCAGAGTTTTAAAATAATGTTAAATATAAAGTAATGCAAAATTCCTTGTTACCAAATTAATACAATACATTTGGCAAATAGTAATATATTTTTTACCAATTTATGTTACAAGTTTTAAATAAGGAAATAATTTGGTTATTCAAACGTTTAACCCTTTTTATTTATTTATTTATTTATTTGCCTTACTTTGTATAGTTATGAATAGAATTCTGGCGCCATTTGTTTTTAATTGTAAGTTTGTCATGTATGTTGTCTTGTGTTGTATGTTGTGTGTGTCACATGACTATTTTTTATTATTTTTATTTTGTTGCAACAAAAGTTAATTTATACCCTTTTAAAAATGTATGTATATGTGGTACCACACTATTTTAAGATCATGGTTGGGGTATAATCATAGTAGTTTTAGCACCAATTTTTTGTGCAAAGTTCAAAAAGGTTTCAGTTACAAATATATGTACATATATTTCTGCCTCAACAAATAATGCAATTGCAAACAAAAAATATTCTCTTATCAATCACAGTTTTGTTTTGTTTTTTTTTAAAGATTTTTTTTTATTTGTTATTCAAAGAAAAAATGTAAGGGGAAACCTCAACATTAAGGTAAAGATAATATTAATAAAATGTTAATTTCTTGTTTGGGCTTTTAAATATAGTTATAAAAATATCATAACCAAAATGTTTTAAAATAACAATTTATGCATAAAGCTAACCAAACAATTTGAACAGGTTTCCACCTTTGGCTCCCAAACATAACAAAGCATCATGAAACTATACCCTCAAATACCCTCAAAGTACTGTATTTAAAATTTATTTTGGTTTAATTTTATACTTGGTTTAATTTTATACACTTTTCTTTTGTTATGTTATGTTAATGGGAAGCAATGGTTGTTAAAGTTTGTGCATCTAAACAGTTAACAAAAGTGAAATTGGTATCACAAGCAAATTAATTCTAAAAAGCTTGATACAAATTCTGTTAACTCCTTTGCTGAAACAAATTGTTCAGCAAGGGAAAGAAATACACCTTCTTATGGAAGATTGTGAGCGTTTATTTTAGCCGTTAAGCATTACATTTTGTATAAAAATATTAGTAACACATCAAATGAAAAAGAATGTCTATACAACAATTGCAAAAGTATAGCTTGTGTTATAAAAGGCTCGGTCCCTATTACCTTGTTCTTATTACATTGTAAACAAACTAAGTTAAACTGTGTATTAAGTTTGGGTTACTGAAAACAAAAACAAAAACAAAAAACAAAAACTTTACTCTGTTAACTAACAAAAGTTGTTTAAGTTGCATTCCACAGACTAAAGACACCAGAAGACATCACACCACAAAAATACCAGATGATATCAGTATATAGTAAAGAAACCCACAAGCATCAAGAAAAGAAAAATGAAGAGCTTTATAAATAAGAGACTGGTCAAATACACCTCTATCTATCATATATGGACAATTAACTTAACAATCAGCTAAAAAAGCACTAGCTGGACCAAAATAAGCCATCATTTAATTTCAACTTGGGTACTATGTAAAAACAACCTTATTATTGCTGTACTGCTGTATTATTGTTGTACTGTTGTCTTATTGCTGTATTGTAATATTGCTGTACAACATTTACAATGTGCATAACCTTGCTAAACTGTTTAACCAATACCCAGGTAAAAATCAACAAACAAATGGCAGCAAACAACGTGAAGGCAAGAAAAAAAAAGTGGTAAACAAACAAAAAGTTACATACGAACTACAAATTGGATAAACACCTTGCCTGTTAGTACCAGTCATAATTTGGGTCAGTAACACTGCATCCTAACTAAGGCACACGTTATTCAAAACGATCTTGTTCAGTGTCTGGGTACCAATACTACATCCTGACACAGCACTATTTTATAAATTGGTTGCTGTCCATTCAGTAGGTTATCTGGAAGACAGCATCCATAAGAAACAACTGAATCTATGTCAACTACTGGTGTATTGCAGAGCCATGCAACCCGTGAAACAAAGAAGCTAGCCACTTCAATTTCCTGCACAGTAAAGCTTACCAAAGGGTGACACCAGCCATAAGGGTAACCTATAACATGAATGGACAGTACTGTATAGTAACTAATTACAATATATTTATATATAAAGGCCTCAGTGGTAGTGTCACTACTCCAAATTTCTGTTTTTCTTCTCATATACATAGCACTGTGGGACACACCATCACAATCCCTATCCAGTATTTCAAAACACTCAGCCTACTACTAATAATGAGACAGGTGATAACTGGAATTGCCCTAATAGCAGTGTGTTTCTATCTGTGTTACCAAAGTAAAAGGACCAGAGTACAACACCAGACTGGAAAAACATGGTTATGCTTGAATATAAGGTGGTGTCATATGTATACATACATACTATACATATATGCCCATACACAACACAAATATATATGCCATATCCACATAATTCATATATATTAATTATTTGGGAGTGCCTCTAAGGCTCAATCGTAACACTACATTCCTCAGTCATGGTCCCTAACATTCCCAGGCCCACCATAAGGGACTAAAAAATAATTGAATAATAAAATCTGCCTATCAGTCGTATGTGGGAATGTGCAGACTAAAAAGACAGATGGGGCATGGATGTATGGATGGTAAAATAAGATAACCACATAACAGTGTTTAGCCCACTGGGTTATCTTTAGTCCATGCATTATGCTTTTCCAGGATGATGGGTAAACATCCTCCCCTTAAAAAGACAAAAAGTGGGGGAATGTAGTAAGAGGAGGCCCTGAGATATAAACCTTGGTATCAGAGGCCCGGTATGAGGCCTAAGGCCCGAACTAAAGAAATGGTCAAGACTTTGCTAACATAAAGCAAAGTTAAACTGTGAGCCAGAGGCAGGCCCTGCTCACAGAAGCTGGCAAGGAAAGGGCTGATGCTGCAAAAAGAGACATACCTAAAAGGTACTGGACACCAAATATCAGAACATACACTATACTGGAACGTTCCACAGATAACATGGAACAGGCCGACCCATCCCAATGACAGGGGCAAAAGGGTAAAATGATGGATAGAGTTGTTTTGATTGAACCAACATGTACAAGGTGAGAGGCGGCACCTTGCTACGTAGAGGGGTTGCACCTTAATACGTCAGGAGTGATGTGTAACTTGTTTGTACCTGTGTATAAGACTGTATCCCTGGGGTGGTGTCTTTGTCCAGCCGAGGGGGCAGTGGAAAGTCCCGCCACTGACTGAGCTGAGTCCATTGCCAAGAGGCACTTTCTCGTAGTATGCCTGGTAGACTAAGTAATCTTCGGGGAACTGCAACTGTGTCTGAGGTTGCAATAAACCTGGCCGAGGTGCCTTCGTACCTTACTAGACTCTGTGGTTATTGGGGGTTCGCTTCAGGTCTGCTGGGTCCCATATTTCAACCAGGTTACCATGAGCAATATCACTCTCCTGAGGATTACACAGCAAGATAAAGAACGGATGTTGCTTGAATGCCCGCAAACACAGGGACAATACGCTGCCAGACTTTGTCATTCAATGATACCAAATTACTTGCTACTAACATGGCGTGGTCAAGTGTCCTACCATGGAGGATGGAATAAGGCTGCACTGCCCAGAAACCTTCTGCAAAGGCTTTTGGAGTACCTCCAGGAGAGCTTCATGGAGATGTCCCTGGAGGATTTCCGCTCCATCCCCAGACACGTTAATAGACTTTTCCAGTAGCTGCACTGGCCGCGAATGCATCCCAAGTCCTCAGGGCAAATTAATCATTAAAAAACGCTTGCTTTTAAACCATGTTTTATATTTGAAAAGGTAAACTCACCTGAGGTCCCTTCCATGGGGTCATGGTCTTGGGTACTGGCTTGGGAGGGTTCTTCAGTCAGGCTGAGAAAAAGATCCTGGCTGTTGGGGAGAACGGAGTGCTGTGTGCTCTCTGCAAGCTCCTCGTCCTCCTCCTCCTCCTCCTCCTCCTCTTCACTGTCTGCAGAATCCTCAGGTGTGGCTGATGAGATTACCCCCGCCTCGGAATCCACGGTCAGAGGTGGGGTAGTGGTGGCCGCCCCCCCTAGAATTGCATGCAGCTCAGCGTAGAAGCGGCATGTCTGCGGCTCTGACCCAGACCTTCCGTTTGCCTCCTTTGTTTTCTGATAGGCTTGTCTGAGCTCCTTGACTTTCACGCGGCACTGCTCTGAGTCCCTATTGTGGCCTCTCTCCATCATGCCCTTGAATATTTTTTCAAAAGTTTTGGCATTTTGTCTTTTCGAATGAAGTTCTGCTAGCACTGAATCCTCTCCCCATATAGCGATCAGATCCAGTACCTCCCGTACGGTCCATGCTGGTGCTCTTTTTTGATTATCGGCCTGCATGGTTATCTGTGCTGATGAGCTCTCTGTGGTCACCTATGCTCTCCTGTGCTGGGCAAACAGGAAATTAAATTCAAATGTTCACGGGGCTTTTCCTGTCTACCTGGCCAGTGCATCCAAGTTCAGATTGTTGTCCAGAGCGGTCACAATGGTGCACTGTGGGATAGCTCCCGGAGGCCAATACCATTGAATTGCACTAACCCTAATTCGAAATGACAATATCGATTGGCACTACTCCGCTCATCGGGGAGGAGTACAGAAATCAATTTTAAGAGCCCTTTATTTCGAAATAAATGGCTTCGTTGTGTGGATGGGTGCAGGGTTAATTCAATTTAATGCTGCTAAATTCGATTTAAACTCATAGTGTAGACCAGGCCTAAAACTCTAACCTCTGTTAATACCAGATCTAGGTCTTTCAACAAAATATTAGGCTCTCCCTATATCATCGGTTCTCTTGCTATGGTCTACTATCGGTTTGTGGCACCCTTGCTGTGTCTGCTGGCTGGTTACATGGTGCTGGCTCCTCCTTTTTTCCCACGTGCTAAATTGTATAAAAGACAACTAAGTATAAATTAAATACTTCACTAATATTACTCTGCCATGTAAATAATTGTTGTAAGTGCCACATAGATGTTGTGTGATTATGAATGTGAAGAGAGTTGGTCTACAAACCACGCTATGAAAAAAATCTCAGGGCTCAGTCCCAAGGCTACTCTCAACATTTTTTTCCCCAAAAAGCTTTCAATATCACTCCTGTGAATTCTGACAGGTAGACCCAGACCCAGATTTTAAATTTTTAGAATCTATTTCATTCTCTAAGAATTTCCAGTTAAACTGTAAAATTTTTTATGAGCAGGTTGTTGGCAGCTGACAGCAAATGTGCCTTTTATCTATGGGCAATCAGATACCTTGGAGAAGCAGTTAAGTTCCTTTATTGATTAAGATAGCTGAAAAAATAAAAGCCACTACCCAAAGCACTGGTGATATGGAAGGCCTAAGAATTAACTCAGGGAGAATAAGAGGGGAGTACTTGGGAACTAATTGCAAACACAAGGGCTGGGGCATTGATTAGATTGAAGTTGAGTATGCTTGTGTATGTCAGAAGTTATCACCCAGAAAAGTGAGAAGAAAGCCAGAGAAGCTCTGGGTGAATGTGACCCTGAGAGGAAGCCAAGAGAGAAAGCTTCTTTGGGCAGAGTGCTGTCTGGAAAGAGGCTTGTAAACAGTGAGCAAGGAAATTGCATCCTGTCCTACTGTGCTTGGGGAAACAGGACTCTGTGTACATTCTTTGTAAATAAACAGAATTGCACCAAATAAATACTTGACTCATATAATAATTTTTTTCAAATGGAAACAAGTTGCAAGACCTTCCAGATGTAGCCTAAGCTCTTGGGCCAAAAGGGACAGCATTATCTGTCATTATGACATACCTCACAATGTATACAGAGTTAATGCTGGATTATTGTGATGGAATATATCATCCATATTTACAATTGTAATGTTCAAATCCCCAAACTGACACTGCATTAAGAAAAAATAATCTTCTTTTCATTCTAGATTTTCAGAGTGAGTCTCAAATTGAATTTTGTATTCAATCCTTGTAGAAGTGCCAGAAAAGTTTCATTACTCTAGATCTTATCAGTTTTGGAAGTGTCTCTGATCTGAGAAGTAAATAACATGTAATCTGGGGGACTTGTCTCTGGTCATGTGGAACTTTTTGATCTGATTTATTTTTGGCCCCTCCCCACTTACTAAAGGGTTGAGCCATTATTTCCTTGGGTAGGGCCTCTTACAGGGGCTTTGGCTGTCAAACCGGAGGTCAAATGAACTTTCTCACTGTAAATATGGGCTGAGTATCCCCTTTTGCTGGAAAAGGGTGCTAGGCAATTTGACCTCTGGCCAATGGCCAACCCATCAGTAGTGGGGAACTGCCATCAAGAAACCAGAATCAGCTGGGAACAAATACAAATGTGGAATCAAAGGGATAACAAAAGGGAACCAGTGATAGAAAACACCATTCCCCTCTCCCCCTTTCCATCTGCAGGCACAGATCATTTAAATTATAATCCAAAATGAACAGGCTAGTGTTTGTTATGTGTAGGAGACAGCCAGCAAAAGCAAACAAAAATGTGAGCTAAACAAAGAATACAATCAAATCTGTCTCTTTTTCCTTAGTCCAGCAGCTTCAGATCAAATTTGGAGTCCTACTCTTAACTCCTAGAAAAAAAATGGTTCCAACAGGGCTGGTGTGTGGTGAACTGTGGCTATGAAGTTTGTACAGGCTAGGGGTGTATTTCCAAAAAGGCCTTGTCTATATTAGCACATTTAGTGGCTGCAATTCATCACTGGGGCTCCCTCCATACATTGATGTCTTTTCCCAGTAACTGGCTATCTAGCATTTATCTACTACCAGGAAGTTACTTTGTGTAACCTGAGTCAGTCATTTTCTGTAGAGAGTCTAAAAGCAGGACTAGTTATTAACTAGGACACATTTTGTTATCAGCCTGAGCTGTTCGTATATCATGACCCAGAACTCTTGAATAAATCTACCTGGGATATATCTAGCTTATAGGATAGAAATTTCACAGCTCCCCCATTCTCTGTTACATAGTCACTGACATGCTTGTTTGGCAGAGCCCTGCACTGGGGCGGTGGAGAATCTCACTGTCATGGAAGAGGCACCAGGGTCATCCTTTATGAGAAGCTTTCCATTGCTCTGATGGGAGTAGGAACTGCTATACCCTTCTGAAGGGCATAGCATAATTTTCCACATGTGAACAGCCAGATCTTCCTCTTCTCTGATCCTCCTCATAGACTGCTATACTTTAAGGCCAGAAGGGACCATCATGATCATCTAGTCTGACCTCCTCCACATTGAAGGTCACAGAACCTCACCCACCTACACCAGTTGGAGGCCTATAACCTCTGGCTGAGTTATTGAAGCTCTTCTTTGGAAACTATACTTCTCATTCACTTACTCCCTAATCCACCTCCTCACTTTTCAGTACCATACTTCCTCAGGGGAACATATTAGTAACAGCCCCAATGCAGGGACTGTTATTCTACCTGGATTTTATCCAGACTGTGCAAGTTGGTGGAGAGACTCTTTAATTCTTCCCTCACAACTGCCAACCCACAAAGGGCCAGGCAGATTCTAGCCCCAATGATCTATAGATTATAGGGATGTGTCTCATTGGAACCATGCACCATTGGTATGGAAGTCTGAAGTAAGTTTCACTGCTAACATTGTGAATGGATGATATATGGCCCATATTCTATTTCTGGACTTTTGTCTCTCTTTTGCACTATCACGCTTTTCCATAAAGTCTATTTTGACCTTCGTCTCTCCCAGAATAAAAACTTTATATGGTTGGCCATAGGAGACCCGGTTATAACCATAATTAGAAATACTCTAGGTAAATAGTCCATAATCAAACAAACAATTTTCATATTTAATATGGTATGAAATATATCTATTAATGATACATTTTCTTAAACTTCTTACAAAATTAATGAAAATTTATATTTGGGGCTTAAACTATGGGGCACTGTTGCTTTAAGAGGATCTACACATTTTAATTCACTCAAATACATTCTAAAATATCTAACTCTCAATATGAAATTTTTGAAATAAAAATAGGATTATCAGAAATTATTCATTATTTTTACTATTAAAAATAAAAAGGGCCTAGAGGCCCTAATCTGGGTTTGGGGCCCATTGCATTGTATACACATAACAAGAAGTCAGGCCTTGCCCCCGAGAATTTACAAGTAGGAAAACAACTTTAATTACAAACTTAGAAATCAACTTAGTCTTTTTCATGAAATTGAAGGAAAGCATGATGGTTCTTTGTGTTGCTGTTCTTCCACTGTTCTACATGTAAAAAAGATAGTAATCATGACTCGATAATCTTTCATATATTTTCAAGTACTAGTAAGACAAGCTGCACTCCAGGATTTTCAATGTGCTGTAGAAATGTCCACACTGGTCTAGTGGATGTGGGGAAGCTGTAGACATGATATATCTTGATTTTAGTAAAGCTTTTTGACATGACATTTTCATAAGCACACTAGGGAAATGTCTAAATGAAATTACTATAAGGTGGGTGCAAAACTGGTTGAAAGACCATATTCATAGAGTGATTATCAATGGTCTACTATCAAACTAGGAGAGGGAGCTGTGGGGTCCTGCAGGGGTCTGTCCTGGGTCTGGTACTAATCAATGTTTTCATTAATGACTTAGTTAATGGAGTAGGGAGTATGCTTATAAAATTTGCAAATGACATCAAGGAGGGAGGAGTTGCTAGCACTTTGAAGGACAGGATTAGTATTCAATATGACCTTGACAAATTGGAGAATTGGTCTGAAATCAACAAGATGAAATTCAATAAAGCCAAGTTCCAAGTACTACACTTATGAAGGAAAATCAAATGTACAACTACAAAAAGGGAAATAACTGGCTAGACAGTGCTGCTGAAAAGGTTCTGGGGATGATAGTGGATCACAAATTGAATATGAGTCAACCATGTGGTGCAGTTGAGAAAAAGGCTAATATTCCAGAGTGTATTAACAGGACCATCATGTGTAAGACATGAGAGGTAATCGTCCCACTTTTCTCAGCACTGCTGAGGCCTCAACTGGTATACGGTGTCCAAATTTGAGCACCACACTTTGTGAAAGATGTGGACAAACTAGACAGAGTCCAGAGGAAAGCAACAAAAAATGATAGGTTTAGAAAATCTGATCTGTGTGGAAAGGCCAAAGAAATTGGGCATGTTTAGTCTTAAGAAAAGAAAACTAGGGGGACCCGATGCTATGGGCTGTTATAAAGTGGACTGCGATCAATTGTTTTCCATGTCCACTGAAGGTAGGATCTGCAGCTTAATCTGCAGCAAGGGAAATTTTGATATCAGAGAAAACTTTTAAACTATAAAGATAGTTGAGACTGGAATAGGCTTCCTAGAGAGGTTGTGGGATCCCTGTCATCTGAGGTTTTTAAGAACAGGTCAGACAAACACCTGTCAGGGACAGTCTAATTATACTTAGTCCTGCCTCAGCTCAGAGGGCTGGACAACATGACTACTCAAGGTCCCTTCCAGCCCTACATTTCTATGATTCTTATACTACGCAGTAAGCTGATGCAGTGTTACTCTGACTTGCCATGCATTAACTTGCTGTGTAGACAAGCTCTAAGTGATGGAGTAAATATTGGCTTTCACTAAGAACAAAACTTAAAAAACAATGCAGTGGCTGTGCCGTGGAGTGGAGGCTTCTGAATAAGCAGACAGGGGTGCTGGAATAATTTTTATAGTGAGGGTGCTGACAGCAATTGAAACAAACTTTAAATAATGTATATAATAGAAACTTCTTCAAGCCAGGGCGTGCTGCCTGCATCTATGGGAGCAGGCACTGAGGTTCCTCCACCTACCTTGTTCACTTGGATCTCTTGCTCCTATGAAGGCTTACTCACATCTTGTTGAATGGGACTATTCACGTGCTGTTAAGCACATGCTTCAGTCTTCTCAGGATTGCAGAGTTGCTAACTCTTCCCACTTTATCTTGAGTCTCGTGGCATTTGCTGTTTTTCTTAACACCTCCACTCTGGAATCAAGAGACCCCAGGAAAATCTCAGCTTTTATATTTTTTAATGTAGCCCTCACAGTTGTAGAGAACACCTTGAAAATATGACTTGAGTGCACTCTCTATTTCCCTTTTGGGGAAATAGAGAACCTCAAATTCATATATATGTATATATAAAGCCAATCTCATGATATTTTGGGGCCTAATCATGATTTTTGAATGTTGTATAGAACAGCATGGAGGATGATAAATGGGAAAGGAGTGGGGCCAGGAGGCCAGGGGGCATTGTGAAGGTATATTTCACTCCACTTGCCCTGTACCTCCAGAAAGCCAGATTGTTTGGGCATTTTGAAGAAAAAAATGAATTTCACCCTTAATGAAGCCTGCAGGGTCACCTATCTACCCAGTGTGTATGCTTTCTAGCAATATTGGGTCATTGTTGACATAGCAATTTCCTTTTTACTAAGAACACAGTGTTATGGTTCTATAAATAAATGCTATTTTCTGCATAGGGTTTTGACTAGAATGCATTCAGAGACAGTATTTCTCCATGAAAATCACTTGTGGTGATTTATATATAATTTTTTTAGTAATACCCTAATTCATCTTCTGTCACCAGATTACTATGTAAATCTATGTGCATAAGTCTATGGAAATTAACTTTTTAAAGGACAGACACCATATTTTTAGTAGCAATCAGGATGTTCTATTTGTAATATTGTATCCTGTCATGCTAAATCCAGGTGTGAATTCAGAAGATACGCTTGCATTGGACAATTTAGTAATTTAGGCTTCGATCCTGCAATGAGCTCCAGGTGGGCACAGGAGTTTGCCTGTGCAGAGCTCATTGCAGGATCAGGGCCTTAAAACCAAAATTATTAAGGTCTAACTATTTTTATTCACTAGTGTTCAAATGTATTGGTTAAAATACCTATAAATGCTTCATCTAGACAGCAGGGCACCATTTCAGGAACTGATTGCCTATTATAGTGCTGACAATGAAAGAGGAAAATACCTCAAAGGAGTGGGAGCATGGACTATGACTTTCCCATTGAACTCAATGTAAAACTTATAATTTCTTGCCCCTAATTTGCAGGATGCTTCAGTTTTCAGTGGCCATTACACTATGCTTCTAAGCTGCTTTTCAAATAAAACTGTAATGAGTGGAAAGCAAAGGCAACAGTACTGCAGTTTTCAGAGTCCCACTACAATAAAGATTCATTTCATATATGTACAAGAATATTCTCCTGTTCTTTGTTTTGGTTTTCTTACCTCCCTCATGGAATTAATCAACTACAAATATCTTTAGCATGATTTATTTTACAGTCCCTGGTCTAGGTCCTGAAAATGCACTCTCCCTCATAATAAAGACGCCCCTTTTAAGGATTCCAGCAACAATACTTAAGAAAGGAAAAACACACACACAAATAATCCAAACAGTCACCATTTTCCATGGCAGAGGTGTGTGCAGAGATCAGACACAATATGCAAACTCCAGCTCATGTTGTGCCTCCTCTGGTAGAGATCATCTGTCTCGTTAATGTGAAGGGATAAGGAAGTATGTTAACCAAGGAATTGGGGAGGGATGCAGGAGACTGGGTGCTAATTGAAGCAAAGTGTTCTATTAATATAGAGTGCTGGCTCCAAGCATGCCTAAAATCTAAATAATGATTCTAAACTCTAAAGACCTTATCCTGCATTCCTTGTGCACTCAGTACTCCCATTTAAATCAATGGGGCTTTTATGGACATGAGAAACACAGGATCAGATCATAAGTAAATAAGTTGTCAGAACTAACAACAAAATCTCACAATGTTTACAAGAAAAATTGCTGATCTGGTCAGTTCCCTCCCACCTAATAATAAATATATGGCAGGTCCAGTCAGACCAAAGGCACCATACTGCTCACTCTGACACTCTGGAGGCGCATCTAACCCACTAAATTTCCTTTGGGATTTTTGATGGTTTCCAAATGATCTCTCCTGTCATTTAGTCCTACTGCCATTGGATAGTTTGTGTACATTGCTCTTCAAAGGCTTACAGAGAATTTGACTGCTAGGTTGTGTAGCTTCTTAGGATATGCTTAGGGATTTGCCTTGTGCATTCTCAAACTATCTGTTGTTTCAATGTCTTTGCATATTGGAATACCTTAATGTTATGTAAACATTAATTACTTGATGGTCGTGCAGTGTTTTGAAGCTGTAAAGTGCTTTAAATATAATTATTATATGTATTATTAATATTTTTCCAAAACACAAAGGGCAGCTGATCCTCTTTCTTAAGAGCATTCACCTATGTAGAGCCACGGGACTCCATCCTATCTCCATTCCCATTCAATGAGCATATTGGACTCCAAGAGGAGAGTATAAGGCACTAAAATCTTGGGTGTGGTCATTGGAGACTGGGGTCAAGGCATTTTCAGAAACAGGAGCATGGTATGGAATACTATCTCATAGGGAGACAGAAGGAACTTGGATATTAACACCTTCAGACCGCACAAAAAGGATCATGTTTTTACACTTGCCTTCCTGTAATGAAACTACCAGAATGATAGGCCATCTTTCCCCCTGAAGATAACTCCTTTTTTTTTTTTGGTATGCTCACTCTATCACTAGAGCAGTGGTGGGTAACCTGCGGCATGTGGGCCGCATGCAGCCCATCAGGATAATCCCTCTGGCAAGCTGCGAGACAGATTGTTTACATTGACCATCCGCAGGCACGGTGGCTGCGGTTCGCCATTTCTGGCCAATGGGAGCTGCGGGATTACCCTGGCAGGCCGCGTGTGGCCCACAGGTTGCCCACCACTGCTCTAGAGTGATGGGTTTAGAATATAAGTCCTTTGGACTGAATTTTGCTTTGTGTAATTCTGTTAGTGCCCAAATAGATGATGGTTGCTACATAAAGGTTTGGGTAAAACTGAGAAATGATATGAACAAGTCCATCTAACACATTATAGTTATCAGATTATAATAATGATAGTAAATAAAACCTAGCTCTTATATAGCATTTTTCATCAGTAGATCTCAAAATGCTTTACAAAGGAGGTCAACATAATCATCCCCATTCTACAGAATCATTTTTAATTTTTCTAAATCTTACTGTATAGTACAGCTACCAATTAAACCCTATGCCATGAATGGACTTGCTAGCACTCAGACACAGCTCTTTGGATCTTGGAGGAAATACCCGTCCCCATATTCATATATTGTTTCCATGTCTGAGAAGGACATCCTCTCTGAGGATGTTTTAGAAGATTCTCAGATTTTGTTACGTCTTGCTTACTGCAGTAAAAATAAGTAAAGTTATTAACATTGAGCTAAAATCACCTAGGTTGATTTGAATTTGTAAAAAACCCTGGCAGATTCTCACCCCTATCTTTCTTAAGTGAAATTTGGCTACCCAGCTAAAGTCTCCACTTAAGATATTAACCACAAAAGCTGGTTGACATTTTTGATTGAAAAAGTTTCCTGTGGTTTCATCAAATTTATCTGTGAGAAAATGTCTGTTTTAATTAATTTTTTGTGTTTGCGAATCACAAAATTTAAACCAAAAATGTAATTTCAAAACTAAACAAAATAAGATAGTTAATTTTGTTAATTAATTTAGAAAACATGAAACTTTTTGGTAATTTTTTTTAAAAGGGATTTTAAATATGAAATTTTCCATGGGGAAAATTTATGTTTTCTGATCATCTCTAATTAACACTGAGTTGTTTCAGTGTTAAAAGCAACTACCTTCTCCCTAAATTTTACCATTACAGGTAGAAGGTTCAATTATAGCAACTTTTCCCAATTCCTTTTTCTTCAGTATGCCCATAATAGCCTAACCTGCAATTATACCTTCCCTCCATAGGAGGCTCATCTACAAGGTAATTTGTGACTTTTCTGACTCCTCAGCAATAGGATTCAGAAATTCATCTTCTCTTTTCTTCATGTTTCAATGGCCTTTCAAATGGCAATTCTGAAGCTGGGAAGTAGAAAGATTCTCTTCCCTTTGCCCTCTGCTTGGTTAGATAAAAGAGCAGTTATCAGCCGAACTACATGAGCTGGTCAGTGCACAGAAGAACAGACTAAGGAGCAGACTACATGCTCACCAACAAAATAAGACTTTTAACCAAGAGAGCAGGCATGTACAATGAGTAAAATGCTGTCATGCTAATTTGATAAAGCTTTTCTTCAAAAAATGTTAAGGCTATTACAACAGCACTTCTTACAATGAAATAAATAACGTGATGCAGACAGTAGGTTTGAATAGTGACAATTAGATAGCTGATGGTAAAAAGAACAGGAGTACTTGTGGCACCTTAGAGACTAACAAATAGCTGATGCTGATACTGTATAGTACACAAACTTAGGCCCAGACATTGCAAAGACTTATTTACATACATAAGTTTACACACTTAAGTAGTTCCATGAAGACAGGGACACAAGCCATATGTATAAGGTTATTCACATGCTTAAGGATATGTCTTCACTACCCGCCGGATCGGCGGGCAGCGATCGATTCAGTGGGGATCAATTTATCGTGTTATTCACATAGCTGAAGTTGCGTAACTTAGATTGATCCCTCCCTCCCCCCCAGTGTAGACCAGGGCTAAGTCTTTGCAGAATCAATACCATATTTAATTTTAAAAGTCATCTCTCTTTTTTTCTTGCAGTGATTTTGCTACCGCTAATGGCCACTTGCTGTCTGTAGGCTGAAGTAAAGAGGAGGAAGAAGGGAACAAAAGATCAGTACATTATGATCTGCACAGGAGACAGCAGGGAGAGCTACCACCACTCATGGAAGCAACTGGTGAGGCCAAAATATTCAGCAACACAATGTATACCCAGGTGGGGGTGAAACTGTGGTACAGAGAAAGGAAGTGCCTGTGTGGGTAAATCAAAGAATATTGTGATACTAGGGAGGAAGAGTTGCCTGGGTGATTGTGCTGGGAGATGAGAGGAGACTTTGGTACTGGGATGAGGATAGAGGTGGCCAGTAATGGAATGCTAAACTATTCAGCCACTAGGTGGCACTGTTTATAAAATACCTTAATTAAACAAACCTCACATCTGGTGTGTATAAGCAAGCTCTTTAGCCAGTCCATATCTGTAAAAGGAACATGACATGCCCTGCATGGTTGATTTGTGGGGATGGAGGAGTTTTTGATGTGATGAGGTGGGCCAGATGTTGGATTTGTCAGAGGGAATGTCCAATATTAGGTGCTATGGAGATGGAAGAACCAGTTGTTCCGGGGTGGGTGAAATGGTGAATGATTGTGCTGGTGGGGAGGGGTGGTGAAGATTGTGTGTCTTGGTTGGAAAGTGTTCATGACAATTTTGAAAGGCCAGTGGGGATTTGTGCATGCAATGTGGATAATGCCGTTATTAGATTGAAAGGGTGGAGGGTGAGTAGGGAATCAGCATATCGCACTGTCCTATTTTATTGAAATTTCACTGGGTTTTGCTAATATTTGTTTATGTGTACTAACACAGCAAATCTGTTGTAAAGTAATCATTACTTCAATTATGATATCTAATGGAAAGTTGGTAAAAAAAAATTTGAAATGCCATTTTTATGTTAGTATTTAGATGTACAGAAGTAATACTTTTTCCAGTTACTTTTTGCT
The DNA here is from genome assembly GCF_013100865.1 of Trachemys scripta elegans. Classification (NCBI taxonomy): domain Eukaryota; kingdom Metazoa; phylum Chordata; order Testudines; family Emydidae; genus Trachemys; species Trachemys scripta. The sequence continues at coordinate 281,060,867 of NC_048298.1, forward strand.
AAATCATAATGAGAGGATAACTAATTGATTGTGATCGTCCACATTAGTCCACATTAGTCTCCACATTTGATTTCTGGTCCTTTTCTCTCACTCCACACAACTGCCAGAAAAAAGGCTGCTCCAATGGCAGTTTTTGGAAAATGGGAGAAGAAAACTAGTTTTACTCAATATTGGCTCCCTCTAGCTCTGATTGATGAACAATGTTATTGGGCTCTGAGGAGAATCCCATCCAGTCCTCCTCTGCCAGGAGATGAGTGATAGATGCAAAACAGGTTTAGTGAGTGAAGAAAGCATTGAACCACGGAAAATGTGGAGAGTGCCTTCAGCTTTCCATCTGAATGCAAAGAATTCCCTTTCCTTCCACTCAGGGGACAAAGATAACTAATCTAGTCATTTTTATGAGCTCCTAATAACACACAGTAAGTGTGTTACAGAAATTCATCAAAAAACTGCTGTTTTGCCCAACATTTTATATTTTCTCCTTATTCAATTGATCAATAAATAGTGCAATACGCAGCCAACAGAAGCTTCATGTTGGCTGTGCAGTCAGAAGGGATAACAGGCCCGTTATGTTTAGTAATTAGAGCACAAGGCTTGGAGTGAGAACTCAGGGCTCATTTGCTTCTATTTCTGACTTGCTACTGACTCAGTGTGAAACTTTGGGTAACATTTGGTCAACATTTATTAATGGATATCTAAAATTAGGCATCTACAATTCATAATTAGGCACTAGTATATAACTGGCCTGAATTTCAGAGATGCTTAAAGTCAGGCCACTTAATCTGGTACCAAAGTATGGATTTTGGTGCCAACTTTAAGCACCCAAATTTAAAAATCTTGGCCATTACACTTTTCTATGCCTTAGTCTATCTGTAAAATGTTCATGATAATACTAACCATGCAGAGTTGCCATGAGGCATAATTAATTAATGTTTCTGAGATACACTCAGTTCCTCAGATGACTGGTGCTATAGTAAAGGAATTTATTTAAGCATTTCTGCTTTCTCTGGCTTGGAGGAAGAAGAGCACATTTTTCCACAACATGTTACTGAAGTATATAAAAGACGAGAAAGGGGAGAAATATGGAGCATTCACAAGTCATTTAACAGATTATTCAGTTTGATGGCCAGGTAAAAAGCCGATTGCCCCAGGTTCAATAAAGGTCTAGAAATCTGGAAAAAATTTCAAATTGAATAAAGTAATTCCTTTATTCAGAACAGGTAAATGTTCCTTGCCCTTGTTTAGAGTAATGGTACATCATGATGGCTTGATCTAACCAAAAGCAGACTATATTTGCTAATAGAAACAAAACTTCAAACTAGGTTATTCAGAATCACCCGACAGGAGGTAATTGCAAAATCATGCATGATAGACAGGAACATTTGTATATTATGTTTAAAAGTTTTAAACATATAAATATTGTGCAAAGTCATCATGAATATTTTATATTCAGTGAGCTACAGAATGCTACTAAACTGAGCTATTCAACTTAAATTACATGAAAGTGCCCAATCCAAGAATAATATTTGAGTTATTTTACATTACTATACAATATTCATATTTAAACTTGCTTCAGTGTCTTCGCTCCATTTTATTGTTAGGCCAGTCTTTTACAGCAGCCCAGCCAGTCTAGTTGGTAAACACATTTGTCTCATTTTCACAAGATACTCGAATAAAAACAGATTTTAATTCTAACTTGCATTGAACTAATGTGAGTCTCTGTTAAACAACTCAGCTGGGATTTTACAGTTCTTTTGCTGTCACTTGTGACATCAATGGTTAACATTTTCATTCTTTCTTTTCCCTTTTAATTCTTTTCTCTCTAGAAATGCTTATTGATAATAATATTGCAAAGCAATAATAAGGGCAAAAACCTTCTTGCCTGATTCATACCTTATTCATTTCATTTGTCCCAAAATGATACTAAGGAGAACTGTGTGGCCTGACAAATGACTATTTGTTATCCACAGCTCTCCAATATTTAACAATGTAATCCAATTAGCTCTGGGTGATAGGGTAATAAGTGGTGGTAAGTGATGAAATCTGTTTCACTCTTCCCAAGCTCTGCTCCATTCTTAAAATTATTTTGTTTTACCTCTCTTCTACTTTGTTTTGTTTCTGTCCTTCACCCTTATTGCAACTTTTCTTGTTTTGCTCTTCCAAATGCTCATCATAAAAAATAAGCATAGAACCAGTTGAGCAGTAACATTATTTACCTCCCCATTAAGAACTTTCTGCTGGTTGTGTCTGCTGTAGTTAAGTCGCAAAATGTTTCCATTATTCCCTCCCCCCACATTTAAAACATGTTAGCATTTTCTGAAGCATTCATCTTTTGGACTATAATTATCCGTATCCAAGGATCACAATATAGTCATAAGCAACAGAGGGTCCTGTGGCACCTTTAAGACTAACAGAAGTATTGGGAGCATAAGCTTTCATGGGTAAGAACCTCACTTCTTCAGATGCAAGAACCTCACATCTTCACATCTTCAGAACCTCACATCTTGCATCTGAAGAAGTGAGGTTCTTACCCACGAAAGCTTATGCTCCCAATACTTCTGTTAGTCTTAAAGGTGCCACAGGACCCTCTGTTGCTTTTTACAGATTCAGACTAACATGGCTACCCCTCTGATACTTGACAATATAGTCATAGCTGAACATTAAAGCTTATAGGTCAAATCTCAGAGATTATCAAACAAACCAAGCTCTTATTGAAGATCTAGAGAAAAGCATCTTTCCAATGACATTTGGCATGATATTTAAACTAGAATATATTATATGAGTTTGTGTCTCAATCTTCATCTAAAAAACACATTCAAATGAACACAGAGAATCACCATAATATAAGATGACATCTATCAACCAAACTAAATTCATATATCCTTGTGGTTACATTTTGTTTGACATACCTTTCCTCTCCACCCAGAGATACCCTCAAACTACAACTTTGATGTAACCAGAAGCTAGCATAAGACCAGTTAATACATGTTTGGCTCACTTTCTATAGAACAAACATTTTATTAGGATCATATTACTTAAGTATTTTAAATTCCTGGTAAACTGAACACTACGTCACATAGATGGGAGAAAAAATGTAGACAGAATCATCCTGGTACTTCAATGCTCTTGCTAAATATAGATCATGTTAATAGATTTTATACATCTCCAGTTCATCCACTGCAATACTTTTTACATTGTGTTAAATGTCTACGTGTTAAATAGTAAACGTATTAAAACAACATAGCAACATTATTAGGTATTTCCATTAAAATTACAATTTGGAACATTTTATAGCTTTATCATTTCCAAAAACACTAACTTAAACTTTTCATGTTTTTAACCAAAGAAAAAGGTTAATTTTTTTGCATCTAAAGCAATCAATCATATTTTTGGTTATTCAGATTAAAATTAAAACATGAATTTCAGAAAAAAGTAAATGGCTGCCTGATGGAAGACTCTATAGAAGTCGCAAGATCAAGCAGCACAAGAGAGGCAAGTATAGTTACCACAAAGGTAAGTGATTTATTAGTAAAACTGATCAGAAAAAAAAGAAAATCACATTAAAATGTTCTAAAAATGTTGTTTCTTTTCATCATCATCAATATTTTCTGACCAGCTCTGTTTATTAGTAATACTCTGGAAGAAACATAGTGAATCAACACCACATCTCATTGTAATTAAATATACAGTTTTAATACATTGTCTAGTAGATCTCACTTTTATTCACTTTAAAAACATCCTGCTCTTTTCTGCTTGACTTCAAACTTGCCTTTTTTTTCTTTTCTTTGGGTCCATATTTATTTATTTTTCTTCTCTTTATTTTGTCTTTCTGTTCCTTGCTTTCCACAGCCTCTAGCTCATGGTTCCACTGAGTAGCCAAATCACAATTCATAGTTTCACAATCAGAGTGACAAAAGAAACTATCTTTTTACACATTATCAGATTTGTAAATGGCACATGTACAACTGTCATTACAATCTCTACCATATATTACGTGGGGTCTGGGCCTGTGTAAAGGAAACTCATTCGTCCTGTATTTCACAACAACAGTCTGCAAGCTCTCCAATGAACTAGACTTTTTAAAATTCAAAGTGGAACTAAAATCTTTGGTGGTAGCCTGCATTTTGTGTCCATCCTCAGAAATTTAAATGGAAGTTTCCAGTATATATTTTGCCAATTTCTTATACCATAAATCTGTCACATACTGCTATTTAAGTTCCAATCCCTCAACGGAAAATTAATATAAAATATGTAAAAGAAACAGAGGATCATAGGTGGTGAAGGCCATGGAAATTCTGAGCTAAGGCGTGCATGTTATTCTAGCATAACTTCACTGTATGTAGTCACTGAAGCCTGTGTGATCTCAGAAGAGAGGGTTACATGTATGGTACTATACTGGTATGTACTCCAAAGTTTAGGCATGATGGACATAACTAAGAGATACTGTCATCATATTTTGCTTCTGTCCTTAGTTTAAACTTTTAACAAATTAATAACAAAGGAGTTTTCATTTCTATTCTGCCTTTAATTTTGAACATGAAACAACATACCAAAGGATGGAAACTTGCCTTGGTTGTGAGACTATATCTATTACCCCATACAGAAAACTTTTTCCATGAATTGCAATTCTAATTCAAAAAGTGACTTTTTATAAATTGCATTCTAGAGTTCCATATTTATTGTGTTGCAGTGGTTTCCAGATCCAATATGCTCAGTGTACAAGTTATTCTGCTTTCTTATTAGGATCTAAAACTCCAACTGAGATCCAAAAGTCAAATTGTATCTTTTCTTGATTCTGGATCATCAGTAACATTTGCTGCAGGTTAAATTTTGCCTTCAGTTACAGTTTCATTGTCTTCAGATTTTGCCCTCACTTATACTTGTCCAACCCAAATGAAGACAGTGGAGGGGCAGAGAGGTAAATTAGGCAAATTTGTCCTTGAAACAGAAACTTAGTTCACAGTTTCATTGATGACATGTGAGCCACAATAAAATCCATGTCCTTTATCCATAACTGTACTGGCTCTGCAATGGTAATAGAAGCAGACAATAGTAGACTATTTGTGGCATTAAAGTAAGCTGACGCGAATACACAAAGGGAGTTGATCTTTTGATTAAGAAGTGGCCATTTTTATAGTCTCTTTGCAGTGGAAGTGCACTTTAATGTTACGTTAACAAATTTTGTTTTTACTTATTATACTGGACCATATGATATCAGTTGTAACTCCATTTAAGTTAGTAAACAACTGTTGGATGCATTTGATGCTAGAAAGCAATATTGTTTTCACTGATAATCCCCGTAACAAGTGATAGCCACTGAAAAAATTAAGTGTCTCCTTGAATCAAGTGAAAAAAAAGCCCTTACTTTTGCCCTGGGGGTGGGGGCACTTCCTTTTACAAAAAGTAGCACTCTGTACCTATAGTGTTGTCTCTAATATGTACTTTTGAAGATAGTGCAAATATTTTCACCCAGTAGGAGTACACAAGCTTTGCAATTGCATGCCTGTTGTATTGTCAAGTGACATTTAGCATCATTTACTTTTTGGCTGCCATTTCCTTGTCTTGCATAATACATTTTTCTTACATTAAAAACTGAAGCATAGGGAAATTTTAAAGTTTGAGTGCACCTGTGGGATGACAGCATGATAGACATCTTTGAAATAAATGCAGACTTATGGTGAGCAGGATCAGCTGCAACCCCATAAAATGACATTTTAGGATATGGCTGGCTTAAACTGTATAATGCTGAACAATTACAGAAAAACATTGCATCACATAAAACTGTAGTATGAGAAAAAAAGACAGCAGTGTTTAGAGCTGCAGCTGATCCTGCTTGCCATATGGCATGTCACTCACAGTAATAGCACTTACATTTCTTCAGGAAGTACACTTAAATATCAGTTAGTGAACAAGGCAGTACACATATTTTAATAGAAATTTGCAATCTTTGTACAGTCAAGGACTATGTCATAATCAATGTATCCACATAAATCTGAATGGCATTTTAAAAATTCTTTTATTTAAGATTATTCTAAATGCTGCATTTAAAAAACCATAATTATTGTGCGTATGGTTCATAGCAACTCTTCTTAAAACAAAATAAAACATAAAACTCATGAACAAATAGTTAACATAGCTTCCTGCTTGCATGGTATACAATGATTTTCATATGTTTATAACTTTACCAAACTGGCTGTAGTGTTTTCTGAGGTCCTGATGGAAAGCCAGTTGAAATCAGTGGAAAAAAGCCCATTAGTTTGAATGAACTTTGCATTAGTCTGAGGGGCCTACTAGTTTAGTGCTGTTTTCCAATGAATACAGATAGTTAATGAAATGTAGATGAAGCCTCTTTCCTGTGGAGTAGTCCAAACTTCATCTGCCAAAAATGCAATGATCATGTAGACAGAAACCAAGACTTGCAAGGATCAGCTATTTCCTCTTGTTGGTATGGGTGAGCTTTAAGAGTTAACACTTTGGGGTCATAGTGGATAACCCTGGAATGGCAAACTGCGGCCAGTGGGAGCCACGATCAGCCAAACCTGTGGACACGGCAGGTAAACAAACTGTCCCGGCACACCAGGTGGCTTACCCTGGCGGGCCATGTGCCGAAGGTTACTGATCCCTGTTCTATAGACTGTTATACAGGAGGTCACACTGGATGATCACAATACTCCTTTCTGGCCTTAAAAAAATCCCCAAAATAAATCTAAATTTATAAATCAAGTCACTTTTTATTTTGGTATATCTATAGCTGTTGATAGAGTCCCTTATAATTTTCAGGGATTATTTTGATATTCACTGTTAGAAACTGATGTTTTCTGATCTATCCTGTAGCTTATTTGTTCCGTCTAACTACTCCTGTCTTACAATATCCTAGTCAGATGTCCAAGAATAGTATTTGTTTTGCAGTTTGCAATTTCCCAGAGCTTTTTTCCTGCTAGGAAAGTAAGTGTTTTTTCCATCAGTCACTCTGCTAGAAGTCAGCTAGCCATTCTTAAACTTATAGATGATGGTCCTGCAGTCCTACCTCAGGCAAAAATCCCATTGGTTTCAATGCATTAGTGAATTGGGCTTTATCTATAAAATTCTTTGTCAACAGCAATTTAAAACCAGCTTGGCAAATCACTAGAAAACTTACTAAAGGGAAAAATCCCTTAGTGACAGGAAAAAGGAGTACATGACCAAACAGATCTTTTCCATTTCTAAACTCTATTGACCTGATTATCATTGAAACTGGTATAAATCAGGAGTAACTACTGAAGTTATAATAATGTAAAACCCATGGAAATGAGGGGAGAATCAGTGTCTGATATTATAATGTAAATGAGTTGAGCAAACAGCACTGTTCTTAAGAGTTTTTCTTCACAGCATGATAATACTGAGATTTCTCTTTTCATTTTCAGTGGCAGAGGTTCTTTTTCAGCAACAGGCAGAATTTGCATCCTGACAAACATTGGACAGCAACATAGGGATATTGGTGAAACTTGTCTTTGGTTTCCCCACATTTTCTCCTTATTCTGCTTAGTCTGCAGATTATTGCCTTTGTCTGCTTTGTCCACTGAACGGCACACCGCTCTCGCTTGTGTGAGAATTCTTTCTTACATAGCAAATCTCCCATTTTTTGCTACTCAAGCTCTTTATGCTCCTGCCCAATGTGTGCCAACTCACTATCTTATTGGAACTTTGCTCATTTCAACCTTCTCTCTCCTACCTTGTCATCACTCCTCAGGGTTCGCTCTGATCAGCTTGTAGAATTTCATTTTTCTCCAAGCTATTTCCTCTAAAACAACTGGCCTTTTCTGCCAGTGTTTTATCATCAAAGATAACATGCAGGTAAAAACACCTTTAATTTTTACCTGTTGTCCTAGTCCAGCACCATATCAACTGTGTCTATTTCTGCTTTTCTGCAGTACTCTACTGGATGGGCCAGAGCAAGTGAAACTGGATAGCTTCATTTTCTGTGCCTGCAGACCTGCACACTGCCTTTTGAGTCATGATATCTTAGGATCAGGGTTTTTACAGTTGATGATACTAGTTTACCATCTCTTCTGTTTGATTTCCTGGTAGTTTCTCAGGAGCTGACAAGGGTGAGCTTCAAGTACATTTTTTTCTGCTGTAATGTTGGAAGAAAATTTTAGTGAGAACAAGCAGATTATCTAAACAGAGCCTGATGAGTCTGTGTCCCGGCTCATTGATCTTTCCTAATCCATGTTTGTTTAATTCATTCTGATCCATGACCTTTGCTCCCACTTTAGCTTTGGAATGTCCCATATTCAGCAGCACATCAGGTCTTGGCACTGTGTCAGTGAGTTAGAACTCTTGAATTTCATCATCCTTGGCTGCTGTGGAAGAAGAGAGGCCTGAATGATGCTCAGGTTAATTGGACTTTCTTTAAAAGAAATAAGATAGATTTTGAAGGATTATATACCATTAGGGCTGGGATTTTATCCTTATTTAGAACAAGTACCAACATGTTCTCATTTTTAAAACTTAATCTTTATTTTTTTAAAATATAAATATAGTAGGATAGCTGCAGATAGCAACTCACTTGCTGCGTTCCAGTGTCATTCAGTACTTGGTGATCAGCATTTCGTCATAATGGAGAATTTAGAACAGTAGGTTATTAATAGAGGAACTGGTTGATGTATACCAGTGGTTCTCAAACTTTTGCATTGGTGAGCTCTTTCAAACAGCAAACCTCTGAGTGTGACCCTGCCTCATAAATTAAAAATATATTTTTTATATTTAACACTAGTATAAATGGTGGAGGCAAAGCAGGGTTTGGGGTGGAGGCTGACAGCTCATGACCCTCCATGTAATAACCTCGTGATCCCCTGAGGGGTCATGACCCTGTAGTTTGAGAACCCCTGAGTATACAATATAAGATTGGGTGTTTTTACACCATGAGAGCACAGATTTTTCTAAGTACTGTATGAAAGGGAGAGACAGCTCTAAATAATTTTCTAGTTCTAGCCATTTAGCATAAAATAACTTTTCCATTACAAGGCTTTCCCATATTAGGATATAACTGTGAAATATTGAGAGAATACTACATAAAAGCTTTTCAGTTCACCTTTAACCTTGGAAGTGCAGATCATTTTCACTCCAGAGTATCATTATGAGTCAGGATGTATAGCCCATTAGAAAATAGAAAGGTTTTCTTTTTTTTTTTTCATTTGGTGGACATGCTCTGTATGCTTTAACATGCATTTGAGATAGGTTCCCTGGAGCCTTATTTATGAATGGTATGCCTATGTTAAATTGCATGCAAAGTATAGTATACAGAAAGATTGCATAGCTTTGTACCGCTCATGTGTGTTTTAAACATGTATTAATATATGCCTCCTGATGTATAGTGAGACTCTTGTTTGGTATGAGAGTGGGCCAATATAGATTAAAATGGGGGCATTAGAAGAGACAAAAGATAGAATTGGCACATAGGAGCTATGAAAATGGATAAAAATGTTAAACAAAAATGTTCTGAAAAGTTAGATACAACAACTATACTAGCCCTAGGGTAGTTCTACTGCAACTTGAACACCTGGCACTTATATAGCAAATAGAAACTGACACTTGCCAGAATCTGACCTTGACAGAATTATATAATATTTCTAGCATGATTGAACAATGTATTTTAGGCACTCGGAGGTTTTCTATGAATATTAGGCAAGCATGTCTTTTATTGTGTCCTTTGTTTCTGTAAAATCATTTGTGTGTGTGTGTGTGTGTGGCCAGAGCAAGAGAAATCCCACTCTATTTAGTTTTGAATCTCCTTTTTTAATCTAGGTGTTTATATACCCCTCATGACTATAGTGTCTTAGTACCACACAAACATTAACTAATTCAGTCCCACTTCTGTGAGGTAAGGAAATAACATTACTCGCTCTAAAAGAAAACAAAACACCTAAAAGCCAAAAACAGATAGGGAACGGAGGCACAGAGAAACTAGAGCAGGGGTCGGCAACCTCTGGCATGCGGCTCGCCAGGATAAGCACTCTGGCGGGCCGGGCCAGTTTGTTTACCTGCCGCATTGGCAGGTTCAGCTGATCTCCACTGGTAAATTCCCCAAATTTCTGCTGGTGGGCATGCACAAACCTGCCTCAGACCTGACACCTAGCTCATGCCTCAGCCTCAGTGTGATGCTCAAACTAGGTATTTTCTTCCTCCCACCCATATCTCACCTCTGGGGCCCAATCTGGTACGTATGGTCAGAGCATGCCTAACAGACTGGGCCCAGCACAAAATACAGGAGGTGGTAGTGCCTCCCTTTTACCATATAGCCCAATGGTTAGAGTACTCACCCAGGATGTGGGAGACTGAGGTTTGATTGCCTATTCTGGCTGATGGGCAGCCAGAACTAGAACCCAGGTCTCTTATTTACTAGTTGAGTGCCCTAACTACTGGGCTGTATGCCAGAACAGCACTGTCTCAGTCTCTCCTGTTGAAGCTGTTCCACTTTGTCTGAAACACAGTCATTGGAGAAGGGACTGGGACCCGGATCTCCCAAGAAAATGTGCTAACAACTAGGCTATGGAGTTATTCTCTCTTTTTCTCTCACCAAATTGTGAATTGTATCCTTATATCACTTAACTTTCCCCATGCATTGTATAGGGAGCATGGGCACCTAATTTGGGGTGGTAGATTCCACAGGGTGGCAACAGCATCCTTAAGGTTAGGTGTTGCTGAACCTATGACTAAGTCCCCTTTGTGGCTCTTCCTTAAGTGACTTACCCAAGAATTTTTGTTAGGGCCAGGAACTGAACAAGGTTCTCTGAATCTCAAGCAAGTACTATGTGAGTTGTCTCTTTGAACACAGTGGGATTACTTACATGAAAAGGATTGTTCTCTGTATTATAAAATCTCCGGTTCCCTATACATTAACAAAGCAATTTCTTATCTTGATACATATGGTATATGCACTATATTTTATATTTATATATGTATGCTACTGCCCACATTAAGGACTAGATCCTGCAAATGCATCTGCATGGCTGGATTTCTACAGAACCCCAGTGACTTTGGTGTAGGTATATGTAGACAGAGTTGCGATTTCTTTGTGTGGATGAAGTTGCAGGATCAGAGCTTAAAATATATTAATTTATATCACAAAAAGAACAGAAGTACTTGTGGCACCTTAGAGACTAACAAATTTATTAGAGCATAAGCTTTCGTGGACTACAGCCCACTTCTTCAGCTGTAGTCCACGAAAGCTTATACTCTAATAAATTTGTTAGTCTCTAATGTGCCACAAGTACTCCTGTTCTTTTTGCGGATACAGACTAACACGGCTGCTACTCTGAAACCTGTCATTTATATCACAGTTCACCTTGCACTCAAAAGTAGAGGTTCTGTGTTCTCGTATCTGAGATTCTTGTCTTTGTTGTCCAACCAGATTTTGTTGACATACTGGTATGTTTCTGTGTAATTTGGAATTTCTACTTAAGACAGGAAGTTCATCTAGCTGGCTATGTAGCAAAGAGAAAAAGAAGGTCATGGAATAAAATAGGAAGAAGAAAACTGGGTGCTGGATGTGGAGAGCGATGATGCTTGGAAAGAGAAAGTCAAGGCCAAAGTGTTTTATCATTGATGGCCCAGGGACTGCATGTTCTATCTAGGGAGTTGAACATCTTAACAGTTTGTTAGATAAATAGGAGGAGAATTGTAATTATTCTAATTACTGTCACTGATTGTCTACCAATTATGCCCATAGCTATTTGATACTAAAACACCCTATTATTATTGTCAGCCTATCCTCTGCCCCCTCTCCTCTCCCATCCCACTTATTTGTTCCATCCGCTTGTTATGTCTTGTCTTTTAGATTGTAAACGGATAGGGGACATGGATTGTCATTTATTATATGTTTGTAGAATGCCAAGTACAATGGAGTTCCAAACCTGTTTGGGTCCTGGTCGCATAACCACAAAAAAAAATTAGTTTCTATTTCTTAATTAAACAAACTGAACATGAATTTAGTGTAAGGTGTTTATATTGCATAATGTATAATTGCTTTTTGAAAAAAATGTGTTATCAAAACAATGGCAGTAAAGCCAGATTATACATTTTTTAAACATCTCGGAGAAGAATTTGTATCATGATTCATTGTGCACATTCTAATTCTAACTAGTTTCCTTAAAAAGATCTTTATGTAAATAGAATATTAATCCTTTTATACATTGAGGGAAATCTAACTTATTTTTATTGGATTTCTTTTGAACATACATATAACGTGACTTTAACTCTCTTCCATATTTTAAGAGAGAGAGAGTACAAATGTAGGCAAATAATGAAATTGGCAAGATAGCTAAAAATATGAGATACCTCCTCTGCCTGCACAGAAAGTATTTCCCTTCTGAAAGTATTGGCTAATTATATTTAACATGGAATGAGAACATAATTTCCACTGTTTTGACAAGCAACAAATTGCACATTAGCTCCTTGTAAATAATATTATTAAAAACAGTTGTCCTTGTCTGTAGTTTCTTCTTTGTAAGAATAAAATTAATTTAAGGCCCATCATTCACAAGATAAGCATTATAATATCAAAGCAGCAGTTATAAGACATCGGAAACTGAAGATCCTGTATACCCAGTGAATACTAGGATAAATTTGGTGTTGCAATAAGAAGATAAAGGGAGAAGATATGTGAAGTCTATGATAGCAGCATGGTGCTTGTTGTAATCAGATTTTCAGTCATGATTCATTTGACTCAGTTATTTTACTAATAATATTATCCTGACTATAATCTAAACAGAATATTGGTTTCCACTGAGAAATGTAAATTACAGATTGTTAAGCATTTTTTCTACTTTTTCCCCCTAATTGACTAAGTAAGCTGAGATGTCGGCTTTTTTCTCAAAGATGCAATGTATAGGTGAATTTTAATATTACTTTACATTTATAGATCACCTTTCATCCAAAGAGCAAAAGGTGATTTACAATACAAATATTAATTAAATAGGCCTTGCAGCTACATCGTGATGTACATCCCTAATTGCTATTATAATACTCATTTTAGACTCAAGAGCTGATCCTGCAATGGCATTTGCTAGCATGGACTTTCTTCTGCATCTCTGCAGAATCCTTATAGAGCCATGGGACTTCTCTATGGTACCAGGGTCCACACAAACTAGAATCATAGTAATGTCCCCTGCACTGAGGCAGGACTTAGTATTATCTAGACCATCCCAGTTAGGTGTTTGGCTAGCCTGTTCTTAAAAACCTCCAATGATGGAGATTCCACAACCTCCCTAAGCAATTTATTCCAGTTTTTTACTGCCCTTACAGTTAGGAAGTTTCTCCAAAGGTCTAATTTAGATCTCGCTTGTTGCAATTTAAGCCCATTACCTCTTGTCCTGTCCTCAGTGGATAAGGAGAATAGTTTATCACCCTCCCCTTTATAACAACCTTTTAAGTACTTGAAGATTGTAATGTCTGTTATGAAGACCCTCAGTCTTCTCTTCTCCAAACTAAACAACCCATTTTTTTCAATCTTTCTTGGTAGGTCATGTTTTCTAGATCTTTAGTCATTTTTGTTACTCTTCTCTGGACCTTCTCCAGTTTGTCCACATCTTTCCTGAAGTGTGGTTATGAGAACTAGGCACAATACTCCAGTTGAGGCCTTATTGGTGCTGAATAGAGTGGAAGAATTACTTCTTGTGTCTTGCGTACAGAACTTCTGTTATTATGTCCCAGAATGAAGCTCACTCTTTTTGCAACAGTGTTACACTGTTGACTCATATTTAGTTTGTGATTCATTATAACCCCCTGATCCTTTTCAGCAGTACTCCTTCCTAGGCAGTCATTTCCTATTTTGTATTTGTCCAGTTGCTTATTCCTTCCTAAGTACATTTGGCCTTATTGAATTTCTCCCTATTATTTTAGACCATTTCTCCAGTTTGTCAAGATAATTTTGAATTCTAATCATGTCCCCCAAAGCACTTGTAACCCCTCCCGGCTTGGTATAATCAGCAAACTGTATAAGTGTACTCTATGCCATTATCCAAATCATTTATCAAGCTGTTGAATGGAACTAGACCTAGGAGAGATTCCTATGGGACTCCACTCGATATGCCCTTCCAGCTTGACTGTGAACCACAGATAACTACTCTCTGAGTATGGTTTTCCAACCAGTTGTTCACCCACCTTATAGTAGGTTTGTCTAAGCTATATTTCTCTAGTTTGCTTATGAGAAGATCAAGTGAGACAGTACCAAAAGTATTACTGAAGTCAAAATATATTATATCTATTGCTTCCCCCCATGCACAAGGCTTGCTACTCTGTCAAAAAAGGGTATTAAGTTGGTTTGACATGATATGTTTTTGACAAATCCATCTTGACTGTTACTTATCACCTTATAATCTTCTAGATGCTTTCAAACTGATTGTTTGATTACACTGCTCTACAGCCAAAATGCTTCTGAAATAAATATAGTCAAACTTTACTAATTCTGGATCACTGAGAATGAAAATGATGCTTAAAATTGTTGATTGGCTCTAGTTTTCAAGATATGCTATTGAGTCAGTATATACGACCCTTGACTTGGGAATGGCAGAGGATAAGTGAGTTATAAAGGGAAGGGATCTCAATTTAAACCAGAAATGACTAAAATACATCTTTGACTGGATCTAGGAATAAATCTATGACTGGGTTTGGACAGCACTTGCTTTTTAGGCAAAACAATGAATGATGCAATCTGAAGTTGGTATTGCATCATACATGATATGAATTGCATCATGTTATTCCTAGCAGTCATGGATGATGCAATCATAAAGAAGCTTACATCACTCTGCTGAACAAATTGCCCTATATCAGCTCTAGAAATCATCCAGTGTTGTGCTCTCTTATTTGTCAGTGTTTGATTTTGCAAAGGGACACATTTCTGTTTAGCCAAAGTGAGCAGAGATGCCTCGTACTTGTGTGAACAGTGCAGATAACGCTATGTTTGTGGTGAAGTGAATTTGCATCACAAAAGCGCAGTATAACCACTATGGTTAAGAACACCTATCACCTTTATTTTGGCTGCAAAATTGGAGATCAGGACAAGAGTTGGGCCCCAACACTTGTGCAACAAATCTTCACCAGTGGTTGAACAGGAAAAGGAAATCTATGCCTTTTGCAGCGCCAATGATTTGGAGAGAGCCAATAGATAATACCAGCAATTGTTACTTCTGCATGGTGCCTCCATTTGAGAAAGGTGTGTCAAAGAAGAAAAAGTGGATTGTGCATTATCCAAACATTACATCAGCTATACGCCCTATACGCCCAATACCCCATGGAGAAGGACTGCCGGTTCCTGATGCACCAGAATCAATCTCATTTGAGTCAGACGAGGAAGAGGAAGAGGATGAAACTTCTGGTCCTGAACCATCAATGTCACAGGACCCACATTTTGTCCCATCCTCCTCCTCTGAACTATACCTCATAACACAAGGTGAACTGAATGACCTTGTCAGGGATTTGGAACTACGCAAGAGTAAGGCAGAGCTGTTGGGCTCCAGACTACAGCAGTGGAATCTCCTGGCAGATGATGTTAGGGTTTCCATGTTCCATGACCGTCAAAAGGATCTTGTCCCATTCTTCTTCATGGAAGGTGATCTTGTAGCCTGCAACAACATCGATGGTGTGATGGCAGCCCTCAACATCGTTCACAATCCAGATGAGTGGAGACTGTTCATTGATTCATCGAAGACGAGTCTTAAAGCTGTTTTACTGCACAATGGCAATGTTTTGCCATCAATTCCAGTTGGTCATGCAGTCCATATGAAGGAAACCTATGACAACATGAAACAACTTTTGAGGTGCATAAACTATGACCAACATCAGTGGCAGCTTTGTGGCGATTTGAAGGTTGTTGCTCTCTTGCATGGTCTGCAGACTGGAAACACAAAGTACTGCTGTTTTCTCTGTGAATGGGATAGTCGTGCAAGAGATTCCCACTACATCAAGAAAGATTGGCCACTCCGACAGTCATTGGAGCCTGGGAGGAAAAGTGTTCAGCATCCACCACTTGTTGAATCAAGGAAGATTTTGTTACCACCCTTACACATCAAGCTGGGTCTGATGAAGAACTTTGTCAAGGCCATTGACAAAACACAAGCAGCTTTCAAGTACCTCCGTGGAAAATTTCCAAGGTTAAGTGAAGCTAAGATAAAGGAAGGTGTCTTTGTTGGTCCTCAGATTTGTGAACTTCTTCGAGATGATGCATTTGACCATGTACTGCGTGGCAAGGAAAAGACGGCATGGAAAGCCTTCCAGTTAGTGGCAATAAATTTTCTTGGACACAACAAGGCAGACAACTACAGGTTGTTGGTGGAAAACCTCCTCAAGACATACAAAAGCCTTGGTTGCAACATGTCACTAACGACACATTTTTTGCACTCTCATCTAGATTTTTTTCCACCGAACTGCGGAGCAGTGAGCGACGAGCACGGCGAGGCATTTCACCAGGACATTGCAACAATGGAGAAACGCTATCAGGGCAAATGGAGCCCATCAATGCTTGCAGACTATTGCTGGACAGTGACAAGAGATGCTCCATTTAATGAATACAAGACACAAGCCAAGAAGCGCCGAGTAGACACTGTATAGGACTAAACTATGTACAGAATATTTTTTTGCCTTTTGTTTCATAATAAATTTTATGTATATAACCCTTTTGCTGATTTTTAAAGTGTTACATAAACAGGACAGGTGAAATATTATCATGTAAAGCAAGCATAAACACATGAAAATACCTAGGTTTACAATTTATGATTAAAACTCTACTATCTACACAATATCCATCGACATAAAATGTAAAAACTTAAATATCTTAGAAACAGTAGCCAATCAGTTGTTTTAATTGTCATATTTGAATTCAGCACATCAAAATACATAATAAATAGCACATTTTATCTCTGAAGCAGGTGACTTCTCAAAATTTGTAGACCAGTGTTATTTTCTCCAATAATTTTCAAGATACTGAAGTTTAGGTGATTGGTCTATAATTCCCTATGTTGTCCTTATTCCCCTTTTTATAGATAGGTACTATATTTGCCCTTTTCCAGTTCTCTGAAATGTCTCTATCCTCCATGGCTTCTCAAAGATAATTGCCAATGGCTCAGATATCTCTTCAGCCAGTTCCTTGAGTATTCTAGGATGTATTTCACCAGACTCTGTAGACTTGAAGAAATCTAACCGGTCTAAGTAATTCTTACCTCATTCTCTCCCTACTTTAGCCTCAGATCTTACTCCATTTTATAATGATGTTCACTATATTAGTCATCCAATCACTGTTAATCTTTTTAGTGAAAACTAAAACAAAAAAGGATTTAATACTTTGATCATTGCTGCATTTTCTGTTATTGTCTTTCCCTCCTCATTGAATAATGGGCTGACCCTGTCCTTGGTCTTCCTGTTGCTTCTAATGTATTTGTAAAATATTTCTTATTATACTTTATGCCCCTAGCTAGCTAAATCTCATTTTGTGACTTGATTGCCCTTGAGGATCAGAGCCCATATTAAGTCTCACAAGGTGAAATCCTGACCCTATTAAAAGTCACTGGGAGTTTTGTCATTGACTTCAATGGGACTGAGACTTCATCCATAATACTTAAGTCCAAGAGCTCAGTCCAGGATCACACATGGAGTCAGTGGCACAGCCAGGAAAAGATCCCAGGAGTCATAGTTCTCAGCCCTAACTACCAAATTAATCTCCCTGGAGTGCAATATTTTCCCCCATGTAAATAAACTGTATATTTAGAGACAGATTTCTGTTAAAAAATGAAGAGCTAAATTCTATTCTTGTTTCCATGAGGTGCAAAACCAAAGTGACGCCATTGACTTCAGTTGAATTACTCCAGTTGAGTTACTCCAGATTTACACTAGGGTAAATTAGACCAGAATTAGGTCCGAATTGTTAAATATATGTCTTAACTGGAAAACCAAATTAAGCCATATATGACTTTATGAATGCTAAATTGATTATTTGTATTAGGGGTTTCTCTGATACATTCGTAGTGATAGCACACTTCAAATAAAATGACACTTCAAAGAAGGAATGCTTACTTGGGCCATGGTTCTGGGATGTGCTGCATGCCTTGGGGTGTTGCTTTGGTCTCTCCTACTGAAATGAACGAGAGATAGGGTCTCAGCAAGTCACATGACTGGGGCAATTATGTTAACATGCAGTGGAACGTCCATACAAGTGCATGTAACATCTGCACAAAATTGCATTGTGCTATTATTATGTTGAAATTAAAATGCATCATTATAAATGGAACACTTATATACTGTTATCAGCAGAACAATTGTTATGTATTGAGCAATCAGAAGCACCCACTTGCAAATCCTTAACAAAATGCTTAGCATTTAATAAACAGAATTTCCAGTGAACTTAGAGATCAGTACAGCAGTCTAGTCACCTTTCAGAGACTGCTCTTCACAGCTTTGTCTCTAGCCCTACTTAAGTAAACACATTCAGAATAGAACATTAGTTTCAACAATGCATCCCATTTTACAGTTCCCTGGCACTTCAGACTAAAAAGTAACACATGAGGCACCTGAGCCTAGATCCTCAGAGGTATTTGTGGGAGTCAGTGGGAGTTAGGCACCTAAATACTTTAGAGGATATGGATCCCGGTATTCTACTTAATCTAAATGCAACCAAAATCTAACTTTCACCTTTTCTTCCTGGATTAAGAGATCGGATTCTAACAGTCCTCATTTGTAAGGAGTATCATGTAGGTGTCTAATTGAGTTATTAAAAATAACAGGTTTTGCTTCTCCATGAATGGATGTTAATTCTACTGCTTCCATGCTAGAAGAGTATTATTTAGAATATTTTTGGTGTATGTAATTAAGGGAGAGATCAATAGGTGTATAGTACCTTCTGTTGCAGATAGGGCTTCTCAAAGAAGTGAGATTTGCAGTTATTCTAAAAGCGAAGATATTGTACATGGACTTATCTTGATCTCTGATAGCAGCTTATTGCACAGTCAGAGAACTTTTTCTGATATATTCTTACTCTTGCATTGAAGATATTTATCCTGGGCTCAGTGGCTCTGTGGATCACAATATTCTTTAGGCTTCCATAGAAAGGGACAATACCTGAGCTTATTAGTTCCTAGCCCAAAGAGAGCTTTGTAGAGCTAGATCAGGACCTTACAGTGAATCTAGAATTCAATATACATCCACTGCATGGAACCAATGTGATATTCTCTCAGAAAGGTATCCTATCAGGAGATGAATTACAGCATGCTGAAGCTTTCCATGGTTTTAGCCTCAAATACACAGGTCTTATATGTTCATAAAATAGAAATCCCCATAATCAGATTAGAAATTGCTGGTGTTTTATGTATACACCAAATATACCTATAAACAAGCATGAAAGTTAGAATACAGTGAAAATTGTGCACTTATTGATTGGCATATACAGAAGAAAGAAATTAAGCCCTCAAGACCAGAAATAAGGACCTTTATATATGGACAAAGGGATTCCTCATCATTTAACAATGGAAGGAGAATAAAACAAACAATGTATATTCTTCTGGCTATTCTGCAAGAACATTCTTGCTATGCTTATTAGTAATGTGTGGACACAGCTTGACATCATAGTACATGAATATTCCTGTTACTGTAGTGCCCAGAGACCTCAATCAGACTATCAGTCCCATTACTCAAGATGCTAGATATCATTCGTGCAACAGGATTTTACAGATAGTGGCCCAGATCCACAATTGGTATTAGTCAACACAGCTCCATGAGGATCTGGCTGCACAAGTCTTTTTAAGAGATCAAGGCTCTAGGGCCCTAATGCAACATTTATATATACAGAAATGACTAATGGAGAGATGAGGTAATATTGACCACAAGGTGATGTCTCCTCCTGGTGGAGCCAGAGGTGTGGTGATTGGTATAAATCATCCTACAAGTTGGATGTGTGCTGAAGGTGAGATCTGGAGGAACACAAGACATACACCTCTGTGCCTGAAGAGAACACATTACTGAAAACCAGTCAACCAATGAGAACCAGAAGAAGGTGCTAGAGTAAACCACAAGGCCACGAGAAAAATTCAGAAACCCCATTTTAAACAAAGGGGGGAAGTCCTTGGGGAGATGTAATTACTGTCCTTGTTTAGTGTTTGATACCTGGCAAACATTGAAGCAGGGCAACTTTGAAAATTAATTGATGGTGGTAAGAGTCTTAGCACTAGGACCCTATTGGATCTCTTGCAGTTTTGAGAGCCAACAGTGTGCTGAAGGTTTGGGTGAAGGGTAAGATTATTCTGCCCAAAGAGGACAGTCAAGAAAGCCTGCCTCCTGAAGCACTGGGGAAATATGCTCAAAAGTGGTGACTACTACACACTGTAAAATAGTGTCGCATCACACTCCCTTCAGCATTGGCCTCAGTCTTCAGCAAATGTGCAGGATGTGCAGGACCAAGACAAAGCCCATAGCCCTCTCCAGAAATGTAGAAACCTGTCACACACTATTTTACCCTCTCTTAAGCTGAGACAGCACAAGCACTGGCCTTGTGACTCCCTTTTTCAAGGAAGGGCAGGGCAGAAAGGGCGTCCTGCCTCATTTACCCCCTTCTTGTATATCTGCCCTAAAGCAGCTCTAGTTGAGCCTGATCTGGGATGTGGAAATAAGTACATAGACAAATTAGATATTTTCAAAATGTTTTTTTCAAATAAAGAAGAAATTATTTGGTACCTGGAGGACGTAAGAGCTAGTATATCAAGTATTCATGTACCCACAGGGTCCTACTTCCATTGCAAAATTTAACATCTGACAAAATTTGGCCAAAGCTGCAGGGGACCTGCAACTGCAGCAAAAGTTCTTCGCCTGACGAATTGCCATATACTACAAAATATGCAAAAGATATAGGTAGGAAGCTTGAATAGAAATGGGAGCGGGGGGTAACTCCAAAACCCTCATTGGATGAAGATGGCCTTGAATTGCTGTTAGAAAGTACCCAGAGGAATACCAATCTGAATGGTTAATGAACGTTTCCTTTCCATTGTCCACAATAAGTTTGTTACATTTTGAAAAAGACTTAAAAAGAGAAGTCCTTCACTTTGAAGATAAACAAAAACTTTTTCCCATCTAATTCTGCACATTGCAAAAACTGTTCAGGAACAATTCATCCGTGTGAGAATCTGACCCTTGTAATGCTGCCAAGGTGAGAGAGGCTTAGGACAATCTGCTACATAAGGGCTGATTGCACAATTTAAAGCTGCCTGAGGGCTGCTTTAGCGTATGCTCCCAATTTTTCTAAGGCTCCTGGAGAGAGAATATTGTGTGCCATACTTTACGCTTTCCTACCTCTCTTAATCTTTCTACCCCTTTTGGACAATCATCAACCAGTCTCTCTAGTTGGCTGATAAGTAGCCTAAGCACTACCTCAGATATCATGAAAGATTTCCAGAGTGTATGATTTATATGGGATACATATTAGTGAAATGTCTGCAGAGAGACTGAAGAGATGTGTAACACAGTTAAGAGTAGAGGAGGTTCTACCTGTTGAGTTTGGTTAATGCATTAATGCCTCCATGTGGGAGATCTCCATTTTGGGTTCTCGCTTTGGAATCATAGTGCAGTGAGAAAAGAAAAGGATTGTGGGGGTCAATTTACATGCTCCACACAGTAATTGATCTCTAGTTTTATAATCTAAAGGAAAGAATTGTCTTTAAAATCCACAAGCAGATGGTAGGGAATTTAATGCAAGGTAAGGGTAGCTCAAAATAAATATAGGAGTAAATATAGGTGTATCTTTGCAAGCCTTTTTTCAGCTCCTGGAAATAATGAGTCAGTAATGAGAATAGTTTAGCATCTGAAATCAAGCAGAATAAAAGAACTCTAGTATTTATGTGTAGGTTTTACTGTTAGCAATGCAAATAAAAAAAAAAGACTAAGAAAATATCATGTGTACATCACTCAGTTATTCATATCACAGTTGTAAGATAAAAAACTACTGATAGCAGGTAGTATTAATTAGGAATCTACTATATAGTTAAAAAGTTATATTCATTTACACATTCTTTAAAACCTACTCTTTTTATGATCATATGACTTTTTATTGTATTTTACACTTCATGCATTTGGTATAGATAATTCAATCCCCGAAAAAACCGTGGACATCCCTATTCAATCTGGCAAACTGATTTGAACACATTTAAAGAAGAAATTCTCAATTTTAAATGTAGTTTATAAAATTGTTTTTTTGGCCTACACTATATAATACTTAAAAGGAAATGCACCTTTACTCTTTTATCTGATTAGTATGAATGATTTAATAAAAATAATCTTAAATTCATAGAAACTGGCGATCATATATCCTACCCTGATGTCACTGCGGTTTATAAATACACAAGCAACCACTCACATCTGTTCTTTTATTTTCTTTTTCGATTTAAGAGGGAAATTGACCTTACAATCTTTAACGTGACTTCAGGTCATTGTTATTAGTGATGAGAAAATACTGTGTTCTCCTTCTGACTGAGCCTGGCAAACCTCCCAGATATTTTACAATCCCAGTATAAAAAAACCTCTGAAATGCTTTTTATTTTTCAGGTTTAGGCACTTGTTGTAGTACTCTATACATCTGGCAAACAGAAAATCTTTTTGCAAGAGAATGTGTACTCTTTTCACATGAATAGTGTTTCTTTTCTGAAGCACTATACCTTTAGAATATATACTTCACTAAACCTTTCTTACTGGTCAAAAGATTAGTCATTTTAATTTGGGGGTCAGGGGTCCAGGGAACAGTTTCATGATTTTAAGTGTGAGCTGAAGACAGTGAGAAACATCTGAGTTGCATTCAGGTTCACCTGTGGCCGGCCTAATCTAAATCCCTAATAAGTATGGCACGATGTATCCTTTCATAATCATAATATAAGATCCAGATCCAGAAGCCTTAGCGCAGTGGTTCTCAAACTTTTGTACTGGTGACCCATTTCACACAGCAAGCCTCTGAGTGTGACCCCCCATAAAAATTAAAAACACTTTTTAAATAGATTTAACACCATTATAAATGCTGGAGGCAAAGTGGGATTTGGGGTGGAGGCTGACAGCTCGCGACCGCCCATGTAATAACCTCATGACCCCCTCGAGGGTCCCGACCTTCAGTTTGAGAACCCCTGGCTTAGAGGGCTGGAATTCTCTGCTCCCTCTCTAGGGGAAAAGGGGAAAATCCTGCTCTTGCCAGCTTCATTTACATTAATTATAATCAATGTTCATAGTCATGTTTTGTTTGCTTACTTTTTCCCAAATAAAAAAGATGCTTGTGTTTCCAAGATTCCCAAGGACTCTTGAGTACTTGTGAGTGGGGAAAACCACCAACAAAGGTACCAAGGAAGGTTTTATTTTAATTTCCCAAGGGCAGAAGTATAACTACGCTTGGCAGAATTTTATTTTTATATTTTTGATGAATAATATCAATATTTATTTTTAAACTTTTTTATTTTAAGGGACTTAAATTTTCGCAGTTGTAGGAAATTATGGGGGGAGGAGATGTTCACCGACATTTACCAATAAAAATTGAATCCTTCCAAGTCTAAATATAACTCTAGGTAGGGACTTGAACCATGCATTCATTACATTTATTTATTTTTAGAAGAGGACCCCAAGTCAGATTGAACTTTGCCCCTGTTGCAGCCATTGGCACCTGACTGAAGGTTTACAGTAGTTTGTAGAACCCTTGGTTGGTACAACATAATTTTATAGCATATACCAGGGGTCGGCAACCTCTGGCATGCGGCGCTCACCAGGGTAAGCACCCTGGCAGGCCGGGACAGTTTGTTTACCTGCCGCGTTGGCAGGTTCAGCCGATCGTAGCTCCCACTGGCCACGGTTCACTGCTCCAGGCCAATGGGGGCTGCGGGAAGCAGCATAGGCCGAGGGATGTGCTGGTCACGGCTTCCCACCACCCCCATTGGCCTGGAGAGGTGAACCATGGCCAATGGAAGCTGCGATCGGCCAAACCTGCCAACACGGCAGGTAAACAAACTGGGCTGGCCCGCCCAGGGTGCTTATCCTGGCAAGCTGCGTGCCAGAGGTTGCCGACCCCTGGCATATACTCATTGTTCAAACACAACTGTCACAACACTGGGCAATATAATAAACTATTTCAATTGTTTGTAAGCTCTTGGAGGCAGGGACTTCAGGTTCTGCTTGTAACATGAGCCCGAGGGGGTGTGGCTAGAATGATAACCCCTTGGGGCTGTTACAAAACAGGTTAGTTTAGAACAGTACTATGACGGGGATGGGGACAGCAAAAAAAAAAAAAAAAAAAAACAGTTGTAGAATGAGGGAGCCGCAAATGGCTCCTTTGTAACTTCGCATTTGAGATATAGGTAGTGCTCACTGAGCACAGCGAAGGAATATCTACATAGTTTTCTTATAAGTATATTTTTACTACTGTAGATGCTATGTACATCATAGGCACTGTCAAAATAATTAATAATAAATAATAAGAAATCGATGTACATGGGACAAGCAGGGCCGTCCCTAGACCAAATGGTGCCGCCGCATTTGTTAAACTTTTGAATACCTTATTTTTATTGCATTTGTAGCCCATTTCATGACTTAGATGCACAATTTGCATGCTTGATTTATGCCTGTCATATAAGAAAATACATTTGCACGCTAGGATCTGTAAATCTGTATTTATTCATGCCATATATGAGCAAATTAAAAAAAATGTTTCCTCTAAGCTTATAGAAACTTTTTAATTTTAAGAATAAACTGAAATGTACTAACATCAAGAAATTGAACTGTGCACCAACATTGCGTGGACCAGTATTAAATAGTGTTACAGTAGGTGACAGCTTTAGAATATTAACTGTAGTCCTTTAGTTGAAAAGGTCGCTTTTTTCCCTTTTACCTTGTGAACAGAAGAACATCATTAGAGAGATCCAAAGACTGGCCAATGGCATTTTCGAGTGATATAATAGCAAGCGATGTCAGTCTCTCGTCTGCCATTGTTGATTGAAGATACGTTTTAATAAGCCCGAGCTTCAAAAAGCTACACTCACCACTCGTGACTGTGACCGGCATACTGAGCAGAATCCTCAAAGCTATCCACACATTAGGAAAAGTGTCCTTCAACTCTGCATCATGAATGAATTGGAGAACTTGGTGTGGAGAATTCTTCCCATGTTGCAAAATGTGATGGATGTTATCCAATTTGACATAGGTGTCTTTATCATTGACATCTGAACATTCTCCATGTGTCAGCGTCCAGTGAAGGTCCGTACAATTGTTCAGCAGTGTTTTACTGTCCGCTAGCAGCTTACTAAGGTCATACAAAAATCCCCAGTTATTTTTGTGAAGCTTCATTTGTCCAAACCCTTTTTCGATAGACACTCAAGTAGTGTCAGTGAGTGAGCAAAAAACTCCTCTTGATTTTTTCCCCAAGATTTGAATTACCTAATTTCTGCCCTTGTAACCAAGTTGTCACTTCTTCTGATGAATGTGAGTTTCCTTGAAGACAGGCTCACCTCCTAAGTTTTTGGTTGTTTCTTTGGCAGCAGAGATGGCATCTTCAAATCCGTTGTCTCTGTAGTCAACAACAAAATCAAGGCAGCTTCTCATCAAAGTAGTAGTGATCACGATGTCCATCAACTGAGTTTGTAATGCCTTGCTTACAACATATCCTTGGAACAGGATATCATGCCAAACCACAGTTGTGACCAGTGATCTGGTTTGCCAGGCTTTGTCCCTCATGTCGGATTCCAGCCTCGGCTTTACTTGACAATGCCAGTTCCATCAGGGCATTGTAAACCTCATTCACTTGGTACCTCAGTGGCCTTATGCTGTCAATGCAGTTCTCCCAGTGAGGGTCACTTAGTGACTTCATGGTCAGATTTGTAACATGAGGATCTTCCACCTGATAGTTTATCTTAAAACAGAACATATATCCTTTGGAAATTTTTCCCTTTTGTCACTAACAAAAAAAAAATAGTACCCTAAGCCTTGCACACACACCCCCCCAAGCCTGGCACCATAGGTGTTGCTTGGGTCGCCTGCCCCTAAATCCAGCCCTGGGGATAAGAGACTAGGAGAGATGTGAAGTGCTGGTAATAGTAAGCATTGACATAGGGGATTGATCAAAAGATTGCTGGCTCTAGACTGTATAGAAGAGATATAGCTTGAGCTGCCGATTTGGCACACACATGGAATCAGTGAGGCAGAGGAACACGGGTAAGCTGTTTTTCCATGTGCAGAATAAAATCTCCTTCACAAGGGTGTCATGTGGTTTAACTGATTAGTGTTTGAAAAGCACTTTGAGTTCCTCAGATAAACTGCAGTTATGTAGCATCATTCATCACTGCAAAAAGGAAGATGAAGAGGACATTGAATTCTTCAGAGCTGAAGGGGATGGGAGCAATTAGCCATGCAAGGCATTGAAGATGAGGAGAACATTTGTATAGCAGACAGGGATGTGGTTCACTTACACAGAGAGAGATGGCAGTTGGATACAACCTGGAGTTTGGATATGAGCAACTTTGGGAAGCCATAGAGGATGAAGCTGAGGTAACCAAGGTATTGAAGGCTAGATTCACAAAGGTACTTTGCCACTTAAAGAGACAGGTGTATAAGTCCAATATTTAGGCACCATTGACACTCACAAAACCATTGCTCAGCTGCCACCTAAACATGTACATGTACATTTGTGCTGGTAGGCATGTGCAAAGTGGCCTTAAGCTTGATGCCTCTCCACGGATAACAAGCTAATTGGAGTGCTACCTCATTCCTAATCCTTTGCAGAATTCTCAAACTAGGTGCCCCGCTGCCTATCTGGCCTGTGGGGCCCAGTCTGATAGGTGTCTGAGTGCCTACAGGATCTGGCCTCACTCAAAAGGCAACAGTGTGTGTTTGTACATGCTCCAGCATACCCAACAATCTACTGATTAGGAGACTCACCTAGGATATGAGAGACCCTGGTTTCAATCCCCACTCTGCCCGATTTGGAGCATTTGAACCCATGTCTCCCACATGAGTGCCTTAACCAGTGGGTATAATGGCATGGTCTGTCTGTGTTTTTTGTGAGAAAGAACATGGGATACCTAGGGCATGAGATACCTAGGGCACTTACTCCACGTCATACACTTAACTGTAGGAGAGGGTTTATGGTTGAGAATTCCAAGCATAAGGAGATGTCTGTTGTGACTGGTTTGGTCATAGAGATCCCCTTAGGACTATCACCTGATGTGCTGAAATTACCTCTGATCCTGTTTCCCCTGCCAGGTTGGGACTCCAGAACCCTGTCTTTTTGAGCCAGACATGCTAGCCTGCTGCAACACAGATCCAGAGTCTGGTCCATGCCCCAAAGTTGCAGACTTAATGGAAAACAGCTTAGTAGGTTACCTGTCTCTAGCACCCAGACACCCAGTTTCCAATGGGATCCAAACTCCAAATAAATCTGTTTTACTCTGTATAAATCTTATAGAGGGTAAATTCATAAATTGTCCGCACTCTATAACACTGATAGAGAGATATGCACAGCTGTTTGCTCCCCCAGGTATTAATCACTTACGCTGGGTTTATTAATAAACAAAAGTGATTTTATTAAGAATAAAAAGTAGGATTTAAGCAGTTTCAAGTAATAACACACAGAACAAAGTAAGTCACCAAGCAAAAACATGCAAGTCTAAGCCTAATACATTAAGAAACTTATTACAGGTAATATCTCACCCTCAGAGATATTACACTTCTTTCACAGACTAGACTTCTTTCTAGTCTGGGCCCAATCCTTTCCCCTGGTACAGTCCTTGCTAGTTCCAGCAGACATCTTAGGTGGTAAGCGGGGGTTCTTCTTCGAGTGCTTGCTCGTATTGATTCCAATTAGATGTGCACGCACCATGTGCACGCCGTTGGAGAATTTTTACCCTAGCAACACCTGGTGGGTCAGCTATGAAGCCCCCTGGAGTGGTGCCTTCATGGCACTCAATATATACCCCAGCTGACCCAGCACCCCCTCAGTTCCTTCTTACCGCCCATGACGGTCATTGGAATTGTGGAGTTCAGCTTCACTGGTCTCCACTCTCCCTAGCACTTACAGTTTCTAGTTATAATAGCTCATAGTTGATAGTTTATAGTAGTTCATAGTTATAACTGTAATTCGTTAGTATTAGTGGGATGGGGGGGTTCCCCTCCTCCCCGATTTTCTATTGGGCTCATGCCCAAAGCTTCGGGATTCAAGCCCTGCGGTTCCTGCTCTAAGCCCATGCCAACGGGCGACCCCCCACGACTCTTGCCTAAAGTGTCTGGGGGAGTCTCATCAAGCAGACAAGTGCAGGATCTGCAAGGGTTTTTGTCCCCAGACCAAAAAGGAGCAGGACTTTCATCTCAAACAGCTCCTGATGGAGGTGGCTCTTAGCCCTCAACCTCCTGCGGCGCGCCGAGATCCGGCACTGAGCACCTTGGTGTGCAGCACCCTGGCAGCAGCAATAGTGGTTGGACTCTGACTGAGACCCACGGCACCGACGCTCCCCAGCACCACAGCTGACATCATCGGCCCGGCACCAGTCCCACTCTCTAGGCCAGAAGCGGAACTGGAAACCAGCAAAGGCTGGCCCACCTCCACAGAGGCCAGCCTCCTTGGAACCATCTCTGCAGGTGCGTCCCACAGAGGAACTCCTAAAGGCACAGTCTATGGCCTCAGCACCATTGACTCCGCTCCCTGGAGGAGAGCCATTGAGTCCAGTGCCCCTGGACTCCCCTGTACTGTGGTCAACGTCCAGTTGCCGTCCACCCCAGATACCTTTGCAGCTGCGAGGGACCTTATTGCTATGATGGCATCAGCATCTCCTCAGCCTCATGCCAAGGCACTGGTACCTGTACGTGTGACACCATCCCGAGGCAAATCAGCCCTGATCCACCCATCAGCACCATCGGTCGAGCCACGGCACTGATCTCGTTCTCGGCACCATTCCTGTTCCGACGCCACTTGCAATCTTTACACTGCTTGCAGTTCTGGCATTGCTCACAGTCCCGGCACCACTCTCCTTCATGGTGCTGGTTGTACTCGCGATGCTGCTCGTATTCATGGCACCGCTATGACTCCCAGAACTAGTCCCGGTTGCGACGCCGCTCTGCCCACTGGTCGCCATCGAGGAGCAGATCCTGGACCCGATATGGCTCCTGATGCTGCTCATTGTCTAGACCCAGGTCCAGATCCAAGCACCATTCCAGGTCCCGGTACTGTTCTAGGTCCCAGCACCACTCCCCAGCGTCGTGGCACCATTCACCATCACCCCGTTGGCATGACCCGGTGCAGATCTGCTCGGCACCACTGTGGCCTTCCTGTTCCATTTCCTAGTCTTCAGGATCGGAGGCAGGGTTGCGATTCTAGGATTGCTGCCATTTTGACCATAGCTGCCCAGAGTCGGGGATTGGGCATTGGCAGGTGCAAGAGCAGGGTCCTGCTCAAGGGTCAACCCAATGGCCGTTCTGAACACCCTGGGCCTACCACCAGTCACAGGATGCTCCATCTGGGGCTTCTCGCTCTGCCCCATCTGAACCACAAGTGCCAGAGGCTACCGCCACTTGGCCTGCCCCGGGAGGCATGGAGAACATGGTGGCTCCTCTTCCCGCTGCAGGACCTCCTCCAACACCGGTTCCTGCTCCGGGCCCTGAGGTCGCTGGCACAGGACAGCTGGGCCCAGCTCCGCAAGAGGCCCCAGATAACCCTCTCCCCCATGTGGCCTCCTCCTCCTCCTCACCTGATGAGGCGGTGGCAGGCACTGCTGTCTCGGGTCCCCCTCCCATAGACCTACATGCCCACCAGGACCTCCTGCACAGGGTGGTGCAGAACATGAACTTGCAAGCAGAGGAGGTGGTAGAGGCAGAGGACCCAATGATGGATATTCTGTCAGCAGAAGCTCCATCAAGGGTAGCCCTAGCCCTTATTCCGACTATCCAATCCACCACCAGAACTATCTGGCAAACACCTGCATCCATCCCACCAACTGCTAAGGGAATGGAGTGCAAATACTTTGTCCCTTCAAAGGGGTACAATTATTTGTTCACCCACCCGCAGCCTTGTTCACTAGTGGTAGCATAGGTGAATGAGAAAGAACGGCATGGCCAGCAGGCCCCAGCTCCCAAATCAAAGGATGCCAGGCACCTTGATCTATTTGGGGGCAAAGTTTATTCCGTGTGGGGTCTTCAGCTCAGGATCGCTAATCAGCAGGCACTCCTGAGCTGTTACAATTTTAACTCCTGGAACTCCATGTTGAAATTTAAGGAGTTAGTACCTCCTGAGTCCAGAGAGGAGTTCGGGGCCTTGGTTGATGAGGGCAAAATAGTGGCACGGACCTCGTTGCAGGCCTTGCTGGATGCTGCGGATTCTGCCGCATTCACTTTCTCCTCGGGGATAGCGATGAGGTGTATCTCCTGGCTGCAAGCCTACAACCTGCCATCGGATCTTCAGCAAACACTTCAGGACCTCCCCTTTGATGGAGAGGGCCTATTTTCAGACAAAACCGATTCCAGGCTACAAAGCCTTAAGGACTCAAGGGCGATAACGAAGTCCATGGGCATGCACACACCAGATACCCAGTGGAAACCCTTTAAACCCCAGCAGCCACAACAACGCTCCTATCCTCCTCCTCCACTAAGGCAGGATTTTTATAGGAGACAGGGGTGTAATGGCAGGAAGAAGCCCTCCAACCCCCAGTCTGGGCAAGGCCAGAGCCTGTCCAAGCCTTTGTTGGGCTCAAAACAGGCCTTTTGAAGGGATGCTCGAGGATGATGTATTGGACCTCATTCAGGATCCTACCCCACCGTTCTTGAATCGTTTATCCCACTTCCACCATGCCTGGTCCCACATAACTGCAGACTGCTGTGTCGTCCACACAGAGGAAGCAGGATGCTCTCTCCAATTTTCTTCCTCCCCACCTTCCTTCCCTGTCCCTTTTCAGGGACACTTCTTGCGAGCAGCTCCTTATTCAGGAGGTTCAGATGCTCCTCGCCATGGGGGCGATTGAGGAGGTTCCGAGGGAGCTAAGGGGTGGGAGGTTTTACTCCCAATATTTCCTAATCACCAAGGCAAAGGGAGGGATTTGGCCCATTCTGGACCCATGCGGTCTCAACAAGTTCATGGTAAAGTTAAAATTCCGCATGGTCTCCTTGGGCACCATCATACCTTCCCTGGATCCTGGAGACTGGGACGCCGCCCTCGACATGAAGGACGCGTAGTTCCACATAGCGATTCATCTGGCGCACAGATGCTTCCTCCGCTTTGTGGAACATTATCAGTTCACAGCCCTTCCCTTCGGTCTCTCCACGGCCCCACGAGTGTTTACTAAATGTATGGCGGTCATGGCAGCATTCCTTCGTCAGCTGCGGGTGCAAGTATACCCTTTCCTCTACAATTGGCTTATCGGGGAAGCACCAAAGAACAGGTGCTTGGTCAAGGACATGTTTCATTGTTAAGGCTTCCTTCTCAATGCAGCAAAGTCTACACTAGAACTGACCCAGAGACTAGAATTCATCGGGGCGGTTCTGTACTCCGTGCAGGCATGAGCCTTCCTGACGGCCGCTTGTTTCCAGGCTTGTCCGGAGCCTTCAGTGCTTCCCAACCTCATTGGCAAGAAGTTGCTTGAGTCTTCTCGGCCACATGGCTATCTGCACAAAATTGACTTCGACTCCGCCCATTACAAGCTTGGCTGGCATCAGTCTATCGCCCAGGTCAAGACAGCCTGAACTTGGTGGTCACCGTCCCGGAGTGGGTCCTGGTCTTTCTCCGCTGGTGGCTAAATCCCCGGGTGGTTTGCGAAGGAGTACCTTTTCACAGCTCGCAGCCCTCCTTGTCCCTGGTCACGGATGCGTCAGCCCTGGGATGGGGTGCCCACTTTGGGGATATTCAGTCGTAGGGCCTATGGCCCCCATCTGCGCTCTCCCTTCATATCAATGTTTGGGAGCTGATGGCAGTGCGCCTTGCCTGTCAAGCCTTCCAGGAGCGGTTGCAGGGTCGTTGTGTGGTGGTCCTCACAGACAACACCAAGGCCATGTTCTACATCAACAAACAAGGGGGGGGCCCGCTCCTCCCACCTTTGTCAGGAGGCCGTTCAACTGTGGGAATTCTGCATAGCCCACTCTATTCACCTGCTGGCGTCTTTTCTACCCAGGATCCAGAACATGCTGGCGGACCACCTGAGCAGGTCCTTCCACTCCCACGAATGGTTCCTTCGACCAGATGTCATCCACCCCATCTTCCGAAGGCGGGGGTTTCCCCAGGTCGACCTGTTCGCCTCCCGCAGCACTCGGAAATGTCCGACTTTCTGCTCCCTCCAGGGCTGCTCCCCGGGCTCTCTCACAGATGCTTTTCTGCTCCCCTGGATGAGTCGACTATTTTACGCCTTTCCCCTGTTTCTCCTGGCACGCAGGGTCTTGCTCAAAGTACCAGGGACAGGGCGCGAGTGATTCTGGTAGCTCCCGCATGGTCTAGACAGTATTGGTACACCATGCTACCGGAACTCTCTGTGAACACTCCAGTCCCATTGCCTCTTCTTCCAGACCTGATTACTCAGAATCACGATCGCCTCTGCCATCCCGATGTATGATCTCTCCACCTCACAGCATGGATACTGCATGGCTGAACCCTGCAGAACTTTGCTATTCAGAATCTGTGCAACAAGTACTGATGGGCAGCAGGAAGCCCTACACTCGGGCCGC
This sequence comes from Trachemys scripta elegans, assembly GCF_013100865.1. Classification (NCBI taxonomy): domain Eukaryota; kingdom Metazoa; phylum Chordata; order Testudines; family Emydidae; genus Trachemys; species Trachemys scripta. Next base: position 281,093,531 of record NC_048298.1, read on the forward strand.
ATATACGGCTAAATAGAAGCAATTTTCAGGCTGGTGCACTCAGCACAGAACACCCCCGCTCCAGGCGTCCATGCCTCTCATCTTGGAATACCTGCTGAGCCTAAAACAGCAAGGCATGGTTGCATCCTCTGTCAGAGTTCACCTTGTGGCCATCTCGGCTTTTCACCCGGGTGCGAATGGGCGCTCTGTCTTCGCCAGTCCCATGGTTGGCAGGTTTCTAAGGGCCTGGACCATTTCTACCCACAGCTTCGACAGCCGATCCCTGCCTGGGACCTTAACCTGGTCCTCTCCAGACTCATGGGGCCCCCGTTCGAGCCACTGGCCACCTGCTCCCTCCTCTACCTCTCCTGGAAAATGGATTTCCTTGTCACTATCACGTCAGTGCGGCGTGTCTCTGAGCTCAGAGCCCTAACCTCCGAACCACCCTATATTATCTTTCTAAGGATAAAGTGCAGCTTTGGCCTCATCCAGCATTTCTTCTGAAGGTTGTATCGCCCTTCCATATCAGCCAGGACATATTTCTTCCATTTTTTTATCCAAAACCGCATGCCAGTTGCCAGGAACAGCAGCTGCACTCCCTAGATGTCTGTAGGGGCCTTGCCTTCTACATTGAGCGTACAAAATCGTTCAGGAAGATGACCCAGCTCTACGTCGCGGTGGTGGACCAGATGAAAGGCCTCCCGGTTTCCTCTCAATGGATCTCCTCGTGGATCACATCCTGCATCTGCGCTTGCTGTGATCTGGCTGGGGTATTGACCTCACTGCTCACTCCACAAGGGCCCAGGCCTCATCGGCAGCGTTTCTCGCCCAGGTGCCAATCCAGGAGATCTGCAGAGCCGCAACTTCGTCCTTGGTACACACTTTCGCTTCGCACTATGCCATCAACCAACAAACAAGGGACGATGCGGCATTTGGTAGAGCGGTCCTACAATCCACGTTACTTCACTCCGATCCCACTGCCTAGGTAAGGCTTGCGAGTCACCTAATTGGAATCAATATGAGCGAGCACTCGAAGAAGAAAAAATGGTTACTCACCTTTGTAACTGTTGTTCTTCTAGATGTGTTGCTCAAACCCGCCCCACCCCCCATCCCCTATGTCGGACTAGCCAGCAAGAAGGAACTGAGGGGGCACTGGGTTGGCTGGGGTATATATCGAGCGCCATGAAGGCGCCACTCCGCAGGGCTCCATAGCCGACCCCAGGTGTTGCTAGGGTAAAAATTCTCTGACGGCCGTGCATGCGACGCGCGCACACCTAATTGGAATGGATATGAGCAACACATCTCGAAGAACAACAGTTACAAAAGTGAGTAACGATTTTTTTTTCTGATGACTGGCAGCCCCTTTTGTCCTGCTCCTCCCACTTTTATAGCTTTTGCACGAGGCGGGAATCTTTTGTCTGTGCTTGTCCCCACCCCTGCCTCATCAATGGGAAAGTACAAGGATTAAGATGGATTCCAGTATCATGTGACATGGTCACATTTCACTATAAGATCCCTAGTCTCCATTCTTCCTGGGTTGGCCCACACATACACAGGAAGGCTTTCAATTAACTAAGGCCATTTACAACTAATTGTTTCTGGAGCATCCTTAATAGCCTCCATTTAATATGTTTACATCAGTGATACAAGTTTATATCTTATTCTCCTAGTTCCAGATATAGAAATAATACATGCAAACAAATAGGATGAACACACTTAGTAGATTACAAGCTTTCTAATCACACCATACAAGGGGTATTTAGCGTAAAGCATATTCCAGTTATGTCATATTCATCAGCATATTTCCATAAAGCATATGGAGTGCAACATCACACCTATCTCTGACCTGTGAGTCCAGGTCCTAAAGTCCAGATCAGTGGGAATTAAACACTTAAGTACCTTTGCGAATCCGTGTCTTAAGTCCCACCCTTTTCCTCTGCATTTCACTCCTGCCTACCTCATGTGGCTCTCTGATCAGCTTGCTGGCTCCTGAGAATCCCTTTCTTAGGTGCATAACTCTACCTCTGCACTGTATGGGGAATCTGGGAGCCTAACTTGGGTCAGAGGATTCCACTAAGTGCACCTAGGGGTTAAACATTGCAATTCCCAAGTCTTTGTGTATCTAGACCCAAATGCCTTGCTACTAGCAGAGTGAGGAAGCTGGAGGCAGAGTCTTCGAAAAAGTAGACCCAAAGCTCTGTAACACCCTCCCTAAAGAAATCAGCAAAAGTCAATCCTCACCACCATCTGATGTGACCTCTCTTAATCTCTCCTGTTGAAACGGTTCCACTTTGTATAAAAAGTCATTGGAGCAAGGACAAGAAACTGGATCTTCCATCTCTGGGGCCCAACCCCCGGGCTATAGAGTCAGTCTCACTTTCTCTCTGTCCCAATGACTATTCACTGTCATTCATGATCTCTTTTTCAATATTGGCAGCCAATCAAAGTCAGTTATTTGCCCAGCTCTAATGAACAAATGCAAATACTGTTCCTGACCTCATCACATTAGCAAAGCCAATCAAGTGATCTGAATGGATGGATAGCTTGTGCTTCATAATATTCTGCCATTTTGTTCCCTGGGCAAGTAGAGAGAAGTTAAACTTTGCTGTTGTTTAGATAGCAACAGTGAATTTTAGGACTGTGAGTCTTAAAAATAGACCTCAAAAAGAACAGGAGTACTTGTGGCACCTTAGAGACTAACAAATTTATTAGAGCATAAGCTTTCGTGGACTACAGCCCACTTCTTCGGATGCATCCGAAGAAGTGGGCTGTAGTCCAAGAAAGCTTATGCTCTAATAAATTTGTTAGTCTCTAAGGTGCCACAAGTACTCCTGTTCTTTTTGCGGATACAGACTAACATGGCTGCTACTCTGAATAATAGACCTGAAGTTTTATTGCCAGTGAGAAAGTAAAGACTATATTTGTTTATTGTTCACAGGGCAATATGTTTTTTGTGTTGAAATATTTAAATCAGTACAGAAAATAATAGAATAGAAACTTCAGAAAGCAAAAAAGAGAAGCCAGCTTTAAAAAATCCTCCTCCTTATCATCATCAATTTGTCTATACTGGTTACCCTTTAAAGCTTGCCAGTTATCCCAGTTTTTGCAGTATTCCCACACTATTCCCTATAGTAAGTATACTGAAGTGACCTTATGTATTTATTTACCTGTGGAAAACTGACAAGTTTTTACAGGTCTTTTCTTAGACAATCACTCTCAAAGAAAACCTGGATAAACGGATATACCTTGTAGCATGCCTTAAAGATCAACAAACCTGCTTCTGCCCGACTGAAGGGGTAGCAAGATCAAGGTCCTCCACTGAGAATGCTCTGCTGTCCTGTCAGATCAAGCATCCAACTGTTCTCAAATATTAAGGGTAAAGTACAGAAAGAGAGGCTGTTACCAAGACAAACATGTGTCTATTTACATGTGGTTATGTCTATTTACATGTGTCTTATGTCTGTTTACATTGTGGTTATCAGCTTGTGGGGGCATATTTTTATACAGTTATTTACCAGGAGTGTTTTACTGTAATTTTAAAGTTACTGAAACAATTTATAAGTGTAGATAGCTTCTTAAAACCCTAGAATAGGCTCTTATTTTTCAAAATGAGCCAGAGATGTTTTTCAGAACCCCAGAGTATGCTCTATTGGCTTCGCTTATTACATTTTCCATCATTAGTTTTTATTTAATAAATCCAAGTAACAAAAAACATAGACAAGGGTCTGACTTAAACTCACAAAGGCCAGGACATTGAGAGTTCAGGCTTTTCATTCCGTCTTTAAATCAGGTCTTTGTGTTTTGATACTGCAGGGATCTGGGACCCATAAGCAAGCTCCTCTAGGCACATGCTATAGTACATAGTATTATACGTGCAGCAAGACACCTACGATATTAGAGAATTAGGGGGGAAATGAACCAACATGTTATAAGAGCCAGAATGATGGTACTTCAGATCGTCTTAATCATAATACTATTATTCAGGATGCCTTCTTTCTATGTGCTTAAGTGCTATTGAACTACTGGTTAAGTTTGAAGGGAATAGCTGTGAAATATTGCCCTTGAATCCACTCATTATTTTAACTTTTATAATGATTGCTTAGGAAGCAATGGAGGAAACAGCACAACATGTGATCTATCAGTTGAATTATTTTATTTTCATGGATTTGAAGAGTTTAGATTTCTAACAAATGGATAAGAAAAGCTGATCATGTGGTCAAGGCATCAGACTGTGGTTCAGGCAAACTGGATTTAATACATGGTTCTGCCATGAACTAGCTGTGTGTCCTTGGACAAGTCTCTCTGTGCCCATCTGAAAAACGGTGATAGTAATACTTATTTTCTCCCACTTCTTTGTCTGTCTTATCCTGTTTAGCTTGTAAGCTTATAGCAGGGACTTTTTCCGACTATGCATTTGTACAACATCTATCATAATGGAGCTCCAGTCTTTGTTGGGGCCTTTACTGTGAGAGCAGAGTAGGAGCTACTGTAACACATACACAATAAGTGCCTATACCAATAGACCAAATGCCTGTGGAGCCAGGACTAGAACCTGGTCCAACTCTAAAACATAATTCATTTGAAGACAATCCATTTTTTTCTGTTGGTTGACCACATTTGAGCTGATCACAATAACTTAAAAATATCAGTGTGTGAGTGCATGTTGCTCATTAGGAGTATCGCTGTAATTGAGAGATAATTAATGTCTACATTTTATTTTGAAAAAGGAAAACAAATGTATTATGTTCAATGGAACTAGTGTGAAGGATCCATCATGAAATAAATGGAGGTGACTAAGACACTTTCATTATGTATGGATCATTAGTACAGTACACCATAATGGCCTCTCAAGAGCCATTATGGTGCATCCTGTGAGTACATAGTGACATAGCTTGTAATACATGAATAACTGACATTCTACAGCAAAATAATTTAACTTAATACCAGTAAATCATCTTGGTAGATCTACAGCTAGGTCAAAATGCAGCTGCCCACTTTTCAAGTGGATTGAGATGCTGTGAGAATAAATTTTGAGAATCTGTGTTTTGTGCTTGGCATTGGCTACTACTGGTGGGAGACAATGATAAAAATGTTTCCAAGAAAATGTTAGATTTATTTTTCACTTTTTTTTTAATTTTACAGCATGTAATTCTCAACAACTGTAATCAGCGTAGCTGCACTGAAGTCAATAGAGTTATGTCAATTGCTGAGGATCTGCTCCAAGATTTTTTTCCTGCGATATATTAGCTTGTGAAATGCATTTTGGGGTAAAATTTCATGTCTGTGAAATTAGCCTCAGCCACTCTAATGACTGCCAATAGTTTCTCCAAAATACTGTTAACCGTGAGATTCTTCTCAAGGCTACATGTGCATAGTGTGGCAAGATGCTGAATGCTGTTATTGCTTCTGCTGCTATCATATATGCAGTAATGCATATATAAATAGTGGCTTTCCCACAGATCCAAATGTCCCTACTACAGTGGACCTTCCCACCTGGCCAAAATATGGCAATTCACATTTACTGTTATGTAAAGCTTGAGCAGTGCCATTATGCTGGGAGTGGAATAGCCCAAATCAACAGGTTGGCACCTGCCACTGAAGGGATCCAACTTCCATCAATTTTCAGAAGCCCTGTCTTTCCACATATGAGAAGAGAAGATCTACTGACTTAGCAAGGAGTAAATCTATATTTACTGTCTATGGCTCGGCCTTCGGTCTTCTAATTCTAATATTCAAACAGTCACCTTTGTGCTCTCCCCATGCAGTCCATCACTTTTGGGAGAAGTGCCCTGTAAACATCAATTCAAGTCATGCATTATCCTCCTTCAAACTCTCCTTTGTCATGTATCCTACGAAAAATCTTGACAACAGTTAGCTGCTGTAGAAAGTCCACTTCCTATCATGGTGACAAATACTGTTTCCTTGTACTCCCCTGTCTGTATCCATGTGTTGTCTTTTGTCTTATAATTAGATTGTAAGCTTGTCAGGCAGGGATTGTTTTTTGTTGTGTTTGCACAGCTCTATTACAATAGGGTCCTGGACCATGTCTACAGCTCCTAGGTGCTATAATAATACAAGGTGCTAAAACAGCTTCTGGTCTCCTTTCTCATTGGAGTTACTTCCCTTGACACAACGTACTGGCATGGAAGACACTCCCCTGAACCCATGTTCTATTCCTCACAGCTTACAGCATTATATTCTTAATATGGGTACTAGGACTCCCACTCTTGTTTCTCATTTCGCTCTTTATACACCCATGGGTCTGCTTTGACTTGTTTACAGGAATGCACTTAGTTCTGCTACTACCTCTTTGTGGGAATTGAGGAGAAAGAGCCTGGGAATCACCATCACCACTATCCCTCCTGCTCACTGGAGAGGTATTGGGTAGGCTAGATGGATTTCGGAGGCAGAGTGTTTGGAAATATTGGATGGGAAAAGGATGGATATTTTTGAATGGGGGAAATGTTATAGTCAGGGGATGTCATTTATAGCTCTCAGCTGCAAAGATTTTTGGGAGCCCCTTATGGTTTTGGCCAGACATCCTCACATTGTGCTATTATAATAATGCCACTGTTTGTTTGTCTCCGTGCATGGACTGCAGTCCGGGAGTGCTCCTCTGTTTCTTACAGCTTTTCATTTGTTTGGTAACTTTTCTCCACAGAAGCTGAAGAGGAAACACTCCACATTTGTGGAATTGCTTTTATTCTCGACGTTTGCTGGAGCCAGATTGTGATTGGGCTTGCATGCCCATGCAAGGTAGTAAACAGCCCCCTTCTTAACTTGTGCTAGCTACCAGTTACCACCACACACAATGCAGGAGGAGAAGAAGGCTCCACAGAGTTACTTATATGCCCCCCCTTGGAAGCAGGAAGGATGAGACAGTGAATGGGTGGAATCTTGGCTACATTAGCATATTAGCAAAATACACATTGCACCGTGTATAGACCCAGGGCAGTTCACTCTCTCCCTGGAGCAGGGAGATGGGTGCTGTTCGAGGGGCAGTGTAACAACATGCTTCCCTGTGCAGAGGACAGATACTAAGCCATGATCTAGACCTTCATCTTTTTTATTCAATGCTTTACTAAGCTTGCAGTTTGTTATTGTTGCATCCCGTATTTTTATCCAAAGACTGCCATTGGTAAAGTTGACACCAGCCCAATGTGAACTGTTGTCAGACCTGATAAAGGGATGGAGTTTGCTTCTGCTGGGCTTTAATGGATATTTAGCTTGGCAGCTGCTCTCTGAGACATGGTTCTCTTCAGGGGATCTCTCCATTTCAACAACCACCCTATAGGTTTCCCTTCTGGTACTGAGCGTCAGACATCTGCTTTCCTCCTCTCTTTCTTTCCCAGTCTTCCCCATATCATGTCATCTGTGGGCAGCAGAGTCCCTTGTTCCTCATATTTGTAACAAACAGGAGCTTTTTCTTGTGCAAGCCTACTATGCTCAGGAGTACCATAGCTATTCCTGGAAATGTGGAGAATTACCTGTGAGCTGCTCTTTGTCTCTTCTGCTGCATACCTCACAATGAGCTCATTGTGCCTGGGGTGTTTTTGAAAATGCCATAGGCACCATCAGCTGGCACAGGGAAGAAAGAGCTCTCCACTCCTTGCAGCACTTACTTTTGCACCCCACGTGCCTAGAGGTGCAGTTTCAGGCAGGTTCAGTTACTTATTTTCAAGTAGATTTGATTCCTCCCCTCCCTTTCGTTTTTAAGAATGAAAACTGGGACACCTGACTGAGTTTAATTTGCATTTTTTTTTAAATTTAGTCCATTGCACCTAATGCCCAGGGACATTATCAAGGTTGAAAAGCCCTGATCTTGACTTACTCCCCCCCTTTATGTCTGTTTGAATTTAGGCATCTCTTCCTGCTCAAGTCCTTTAATACTAATTACTTTTTTTTTAAAAGCAATTTCAGTAACATAAGTCTTGCCCTCCTGTGTGAACCTGTAATAAGCATGTTTGTCTTACATTGAGAGAAATAGATGTAGGTGGAAGTACAGATTATCATTTCAGGCTTCCAAAGGAATGATTGCAATTACACATATTAACACCATCCTTTTTGCACAAGTTAGTTATCAGAGTACTTTATAAGAGAATACAATATTGGCTCCTAATGAATGTTCTCATTTTGGGACTTGTATTATTATATGAGAATCCATTATCTTCTATTAGCAGGGCGAACTCTGCCCTCTACTACTAAGTATGTTCAGGGCTAGAATGAGGTTGGCTGGCACTAGCCCAGCAAATTGATACTTCTTTTGAAGGCTGTCATCTTTGAAGGCTCAATCATCTGAGCTTTCATTTACAAAAAAAAAAAAAAAGCAAGCAGACTTTCAGAGCCCAAGCACTCTGCTCCTTTACTGGTAAATAAGTGCATTTACATAGAGTTTGAGTGGGAGTTTTTAGATAGTTAAGTGCCTGTCTGTTCTGAAAATCCAGTCACACAGTTATCCCCACAGACACGGGGGGTGAGGTATTGAACAGATGGGGAAATAGTATGTTTACTTAAGTGAGGTGTTCAGAACGGGATTTGGAAATACTTTGTGGACTTTGAGTTGATGTGTGAACAGTTGGGTGGTCCATCGGCTCATTGTTTCTTGAAGTTTCAGTCTCTGCTGCAGGATGCTGAACAAATAGCAATACGCTCTTGTATTTGGTACCTACTTTGTCATGATATTAGTATGTGGCTACAGATGACTTCAAATTTAATATGCTACCTAAATATTTAGTGAGAAGTTCTTCAAAGGTCTTCTCCAAAAGTCTTTCACATATCTTAGGGGAGATCTGCAGAAAGGACTCCCTTGCAGGAGGATCAGATTTTGCTAGGAAATGGTGAGATATTATATAATAATGAATTTGTATGTATTCACACTGTAGAACAAATGAATTAACACAGTGGTTTGCAAACTTGTTCCATTTTGTGACCATTTCCCCCTTAACTGAAGGAACTATTCTGGGGTCCCCTTCCCATCCAGCTAGGAAATAGCTAAGATAGGTTGACATCCCCTTGATACCTGTGTGTGATCCACAGGTAGAGAACATCTATCTTAGTAGATGGGATGGGGGGGCATATTTCCCTGAAGGCTAGCCAAATAGATTGAAATCCTTTGCTAGTTATTCACCTTGCCATCACCACTTTTCGCTTTGGCACAATAAAGATGCTCGTCCTATGTACTAATTCTGCAAATTTATTTCAGGAACTGATCAAAAGAATGATATACCCAGATGTTACCACCAGCTGAAGAAAGAAAGTGTCATATGGGGATGGGGGGAAAGACAGTCACTACCAGGGAGGGATAGCACTCCTCAGGAGTTTTGTTCCATGGGAAAAAAATGATTCCCTAAGTGGAGAAAAACAAAAAAAAACAAAAACAAAATTAGGATCAGTGGCTATTTGAGATAGATAAAGAACAAGAAAAGAGGTCCACTCTGCTGCTGAGCTACTCTTCACCTTCTCATCTCTCTTTCAGGCATCCATTCTTTTCCCAATATGGCATGTAAAATTGAGAATTCACTGATGCAAGTGGCTGGAACTACTTTACACAACTGCTTGTACTAAACTTGTCGAGAGAAAAATACTAAATTATATCAGTCCAATAAAAACCTAAAGTGCCTTTGTGGAACGGTACATTGAAGGATCCCCTCCTGTCTGTCTGGGAACATGGACTGATGGCTAGGGGAAGGCTCCCCTATATCTGCTGAAGAAAAAGTGTCCGTAAAGGGTCAAATTGTAGGAGAAATCTGTGTTCAAATTTACAAGACAGATTAGGTGTAAACTCCATATACAGTGACACGCTGGATGAACAAGTTAAGAGACACACATTTACTATCACAGTTGGTTTGTCTGAGCTATTTTATCTGGCACACAGTCGGGATAACTCCTGGCACAGGCTCAGCTCAGCAAGCCTACGTTCCTGAGCTGATAAATCCAAATTCAACACTTATGTGTAAGAGACAGGCTGTGAAGCAACTGACTCTGAAAGGATCTTATCTTGCTTTAGAGATAGATGATGCTCAAGAGAGTAGAAATAGGCTGTGACAGCCTCAAAAACAGGAGAAGGTGGTCTTGTGGAAAATACACTGATCATGGATATAAGATAAATAATTGGTCCCAAACAGTGGTAATTTTAAAATACTCTTCTAAGGGAGGGATGGTTTATCCATCATTGCCATTAGCTACCCTGCCATTACCCCTAAGCTCTTCATTAAAAACTGAGGCAAAGTATTTATTTAGGTGTCAGGTCAGGCCTAGATAATCTTTCATCTCTACTCCTATCCTCAGTGCTTAGCAGTCTCACTTCTTGTTTCCTGGTTTTATTCTTGTTTATATGGCTGTAAAACCTTTTACTAATGGTTTTAATTCCCTTTGCAAGGTCCAGCTCTGCTTGGCTTTTGGAAGTTCTCTCTTTATCGCCACACTTTCTGATCTCCAAGAGGTAGCTTCCTTTGCTGATCCCTCCCATCTTCCATTCCTTGTAGGCTTTCTGCTTTCTATTAATCACCTGTTTGAAATGCTTGCTCATACAGCTTGGTCTGCAACCACACCCATATTTACTCTATAGTAACTACTTTTCACAGAGTATGTATCCGAGTTAAAAAGTCTGTAACGACTTAAGGTATCTCATTCAAAAATTTCCACTATATGCCCTTTTAAAAACAAAAACAAAAAAAACAGAGGTTAGGAGTGCTGGGTAGAGCTGGTGGAACATTTTCAATTAAATCTATCTTCATGAAAATACGATGTTTTGTCAGAGCCAAAATGTTTTATGAATATATTGGTTTCAGTTGTTTGTATAGAAAGCTTTCTGAGTTCCACTGCTATCTAATCACTGCTGACCCAAGGTGATGGTGACTGGAAAGAAAAAATCTAAAACTAGTCCTTTTTGCTCTGACACAATTCTCTTTCACAAAAGCATTTGAAAGGTTTTGTTTTCATTCCAGTGAGGAACAACAAACAAAATTGCATAACCTTGAAAGTTGTTGTCAAATGGAATTGTCATCCTATGGTCAGCACTAGTGCTGCGGTGGGCAAATTCATTAAATTATTTCAGCATAGTACTAGTTCTAACAAAATTGTTTTCACTATGTTGGAAAAGTAGCTAAAAAAAGCATACAAGCTGAAAACAAAGATTTTTCAGATAACCCTTGATTTGTAGTAGCACATGAACTACAAGCTACAAAGCTTCCTGTTTTAGCATTTGGATAGGTAAGAGTTACAAATCAAGATTGAGGGTTACAGGTTACCTGTGTCTACACATGTTGGGGAATTTTCATAGAAATTAGAAACAACTGAGTTGTTAAAAGCATATTTTGGGGGCTTGTGCATGTAATAAGAAAAAGGTTTGGCTGTAAATCATCAACATCAGGGATGGCAATTTTTTATTTAATTGACATTTCAGTAATTCAATAATTGTTCAAACATCTAACTGATGATAGAACTGACAGTTCTGTAACTTTTGATTGATATCAAGTTTGACAAATTGATAAAGACTTGTATTAAGGAACCATAGTTCCATTTTGCTACACAAGATCACCTCCACAGAATAAAGAATTAGAATACATTTACTATTTGGTAAGAAGACTGATTTAGTATGATTGGATTTATTACTTCTTGATAAGTTTTAACATCATAAATTAAATTCATGCATTTAGACACTCTCATATAATTATACTTAGTTTACTTTCTGTAATTTCTTATTTATGTTTAAACTGTATTTTGATAAGAATTCTCAAGTCTGCGCTTTAGCTAAAACCACCTGCAATTAATGAATTAATAATAAACATGCTATGGTTAATTGGCTAATTAGACATATTTAACTAATGTGAGTTTTGTGTGTTTTATTTTCCCTAATGCTCTCAAACCTAGCTATTTTCTCACACAACTTGTTATTCGCTCATTTGGTCATCTTTGGCTGCTGAATGTGATAAAGTATGAAAGCCTAATCTGCTATTAACACCTGAAAACAAAGGTGACATAATTTTTCACAGTTGCTTTGATTGCAACCCAAAAAGCCTGCTCTAACAGAGAAAGGTCACATGTGCATGCACACATACACTATTCCATCCTCCATCTTATGACCTGACACATATTAGATCAGTGTCCTCTTGTGAGGCAAGCAGTCCATGATAATGAATGCCAATTTCATGCATGTTACACACAGGCAAGGCTTGCTGCTCACCTTTTCTATGCAGTTTCCTCAAAAGTCTGCCTGGGTTATGAATAGACTATTCAAGTTGTCACAAGTTTTCAGTATCAAGTAAAGAGAAGCTTAGCCCAAGCCATACTTGGCAACAATTTTAAATGATACTCTATTCCTAAAAAAGACGGTAATTCCTTGCAGAGAATTATAAAATCCTTCCATCTCTAGAATGTTAGGTCATATTTTCTCTTTATTTCTCAGTGCTCATTTTCACTTTACATAGAAATAGGGTTTAGATTTTTAAATGTTTACATGAACCTGCTGCTTCTTTCCAACCTCGAGCAATGATCCTCTGTTTGTGATGTAACATTTGGTTGCTGTGGGACAATGATAGTGTCACAATTGGAGGATTCCAGGGTTTGATTTCATACAAAGAATGAATGCCGTAGCAGAAATAAATGAAGTCCTGGGGAGCAAAAATCCTGTTTTCACAGGAACTAGTCTACTACTAAAGAAAGTGAATGTGAATGGGAGAGAAACATAATTATCCCTAAAGAGAGGGCTGCCTACTGCTATTTAGACCCAGCCTTATATCGAGAGAGATGGAGTGCCTCACTGCCCCAGGGGCAGGATTCTCTCTCAGACAGGGATTGTACACACAGAAACAATCCTCCCCAAGATTCCCAGCGCACAGGGTGTATATGGTCTGCATTTGGTTGCAGTGCGGAAGGGCTGGGCCAACGCTCTGCTTCCTCCCCAGCCACCATGAGGAGATGCATGTATCAAAGAGGAAACTGTCCTTCCATATTCCTCACACACATCCCCACTGGACCTCAGAAGGACAAATCACAGTCTGGCTCAATGTTTTTCAAATATGTCTAGTGGGAATCCCTGAATCTTTTAAAATTTAGAATATATTGGTTTACTTTTCAAAGCAAAGGATCTAAACTTAAGCACCTAAATACCAATGTCTGGCACCTATGTGGTGATGTAGATGAGTAAATCAACGTTTCAGTGCCTAGCTTTAGGCACCCATGTCTGATGATTGTGTCCATTAATACTACTGTACAAATGCCTGTTATTAAAGTACAAGATGGTAACAAATGTACTGTTTCTTAACACAGGATGTTAATGCACTTGCTGCAACACAGAGCATCCGTCTTGTAAACGAGGGGTTGCAAGCTCAAATCTCCCTTGGGTGTGGGTAGCAGTTTCTGGCTGGGCATGTAGTCTTGTCACTTGTTCGTAGATCGCTTATCAGCTGGAACCAAGAGGCAGCAGTTGTAATGACCCAAGACAATGAAGATGACCAGTGATTGAAACTGTAGGATATACATGAGCAGATACATGAAGAGAATTTAGTCTATATGAAGTGTGGCTTGTTGGAGCTGATGGAAGAGAAGAGGAGCCAAGGCTTGGAAATGCAGGTGGAAACTATGGTTAAGTTTCAAAGGGGGTTTGAACAGATGATGGAGCAAAGGTGAGAGGAGCGGAAGGGGGAAGTCAAGACATGCAGATACAAGCTGGACTGAAGACAATTGCAAGGGAGAATAACAGACAAGAGGACTCTCAGAAACATCTGGTGCTGGCCAGTGTCAGTGACAGACTTCTGGGCTAAATAAAAGATCAGCTCTTCATTTGTAGATCTCAAAGTATTTTACAAAGAAAACCAGTATCACTAATCACATTTTACAGATGAGGAAACTGAGGCACAGAGACTTGCCTACAGTTACTCATCAGGGAAGTGGCAAAGCTGGGACTAGGACTCAGCTCTCCTGAATTGTAGTCCAGTGTTCTAACCACTAGGCCACAGCATTCTAAAAAGAAACAATTAGAGATGCAAGTAAAAGCAACGTTAAAATAAAAGTAAAAGCCCTTCCGCACTGCAACCAACTGCAGTCCATATCACCCTCTCACAGGAAAAGGCAGGTCTATGTAATTGGGGACTCCATCCAAAGAAGAACAGACAGTTTCAAAAGAGCTAACTTTAAAAAATTTAGGGAATTAGTTAGGGAAGTTGGCTGGACTGAAGAACTCAATGATCTAAATGTGAAGGAGGCTTGGAATTACTGTAAGTAAAAGTTACAGAAGCTATCTCAAGCCTACATCCCAAGCAAGGGGGGAAATTGTAGGGTGGGGTTGCAGACCAAGCTGGATGAGCAAGCATTTCAAACAGGTGATTAATAGAAAGCAGAAAGCCTACAAGGAATGGAAGATGGGAGGGATCAGCAAAGAAAGCTACCACTTGGAGATCAGAAAGTGTGGAGATAAAGAGAGAACTTCCAAAAGCCAAGCAGAGTTGGACCTTGCAAAGGGAATTAAAACCATTAGTAAAAGGTTTTACAGCCATATAAACAAGAATAAAACCAGGAAACAAGAAGTGAGACTGCTAAGCACTGAGGATAGGAATAGAGATGAAAGATTATCTAGGCCTGGCCTACCACCTAAATAAATACTTTGCCTCGGTTTTTAATGAAGAGCTTAGGGGTAATGGCAGGGTAGCTAATGGCAATGAGGATATGGAGGTAGACATTACCATATCCAAGGTGGATGTCAAATTCAAGCAGTTTAATGGGACTAAATCGAGGAGCCAGGATAATCTCCATCCAAGAATATTAAAGGGACTGGCACATGAAATTGCAAGGCCAAGAGCAGGGATTTTTAATGAATCTGTAAACTCTGGGATCATACCCTATGACTGGAGAATTGCTAATATAATTCCTGTTTTTAAGAAAGTGGGGGAAACTGATCAAGGAAACTACAGGCCGTTAGTTTGACCTGAATTGTATACAGGGTCTTTGAACAAATTTTGAAAGAGAAAATAATTAAGGACATAGAGATGAACGGTAATCAGGAGAAAATAAAACAAGGTTTTAAAACATAAGGTAGATCATGCCAGACCAACGTGATTTCCTTCTTTGAGAACATAACTGTTTTTTTAGACAAAGGAAATGCAGTAGGTCTGATCTACCTGGATTTCAGTAAGGCATTTGGTATAATTCCACATGGTAAATTATTAGTTAAATAGGAGAAGATGGGGATTAATATGAGAATTGAGGTGGATAAGGAACTGGTTAAAGGGGAGACTACAGTGGGTCATACTGAAAGATGACCTGTCAGGCTAGAGGTTGGTTACTAGTGGAGTTCCTCAGGGATCAATTTTGGGACCAATCTTATTTAACAGCTTTATTATTGATCTTGGCACAAAGAGAGAGAGAGAGTGCTAATAAAATATGCGGATGACACAAAGTTGGGAGGTATAGCCAATACAGAGGAGAACCGGAATATCATACAAGAAAATCTGAATAACCATGTAAACTGGAATAATAGAAATAGGATGAAATTTAATAGTGGAAAGTCATACATTTAGGGACTATCAAGAAGAATTTTCATTATAAGCTGGGGACATATCAGTTGGAAGAGTCAGAGGAGGAGAAAGACCTCGGTGTGTTGGTTGATCACAAGATGACTATGAGCTGTTTGGTCTCCCATGTTAAGAAAGATTAACTCAAACTGGAACAGGTGCAGAGTAGGTTTACTAGGATAATCAGAGGAATGGAAAAGCTACATTGTGAGAGAAGGCTCAAAGAGCTTGGCTTGTTTAGCCTAACCAAAAGAAGGCTGAGGGGCATTATGATTGCCCTCTACAAACACATCAGAAGGATAAATACCAGGGTTCAAAAGGAGTTAAGCACCAATGTGGACACGAACAAATAGATATGAACCGGCCATCAACAAAAAGTTTAGGTTGAAGATTAGGCAAAGGTTTCTAACCGTCAGAAGAGTGAAGTTCTGGAACCGCCTTCCAAGGGAAGCAGAGGGGGCAAAAATTTGAACTGACTTCAAGACTGAGCTTGATAAATTTATGGAGGGGATGATATGATGGGACTGCCTATGATGGCATATGGCCATTGGTGACTGCCTGTAGCAAAAATACTCAAAGGCTGGAAACAGGACACTAGATGGGGTGGGCTCTGAGTTACTACAGAGAATCCTTTCCCAGGTGTCTGCCTGGTCAGTCTTGCCCACATGCTCAGAATCTAACTGATCATTGTATTTGGTGTCAGAAGGAATTTCCCCCAGGTCAGATTGGCAGAGATCTGGGGATTTTTTGCCTTCCTCTGCTGCATGGGATATGGGTCACCTGCAGGTTGAACAAGTGTAAATGGTGAATTCTTTGTAACTTGAAGTCTTTACACCATGATTTGAAGACTTCAGTAACTCAGCCAGAGATTAGGGGGTCAATATCAGGAGTTGGTGAGTGAGGTTCTGTGGCCTGCAATGTGCAGGTCAGACTAGATTATCACAATGGTCCCTTCTGGCCTTAAAATCTATTAGCATGAGTCTGTGTAGAAATAGGGGTTCCTTTCATTCTGAAGAGAATGAAAAGTCTATGAGAGGCTCGGGAGGCTCTAGTTCTTTCTAAATTGAATGTTAGAAGGACACTAGCATACAAAATCTGTAGACTGGCTTCCTCCTTAGAGTTATGCAGGTTAGGGTAGAAAATGAGTAATCATCTGACCTGGTAAATGTGGAAGTCTGAAGAGCTCTTGGGAAAAAGTGAAGATGGAGTGAAGAGCCACTTTGTCCCAATAAAAAAAGTGTAGGGTGGATCTGCCATAATGGCACCCAGTTCCCTTTCGCTTCTAGCTGAGTAAAGAAGTTTCCATGGATAAGTGCAGGAGAAAGCTATCTACCAGAGGTTCAAAGGGTGCTGTTATTAGGTCATTGAGGATGACATTAAACATCCCAAGATGAAGTAGGTTATCTAACATATAGAAAGATAAGTGGAAGGCTGCAATAGCTGCAAGATGGACTTTGACAGAACGGAATGACAAACCCAAGGTCTTTAAACTTCAGGTAGTCTAAAAACATGCACTTTGAGAATTGGATGGAGACTAATCATACTGGATGCACAAGGAGTAGAATTACTTCCATTTATGAGGCTAAATCTTCCTTGTGGATGGTTTCCTACTGTTCAGCAGCATCTTCTGCACTTCAAATGAACAGTCCATTTCTATAACCAAGAGCCATTCAAGAGCCTGGTCTTGAGATGTAGCATGGGAAGATTGGGTCGAATAGTTCCACACACCCCCAAGTCTTGAGTCAGCAATTCTGTTGTCAATGGCAGGTGAAGAGGTGGCCAAAGTGACAGGCAAATCAAGCCCAAGACCCATATCTATCAGAGCCAGCAAACCTCTGTCCTGTTTTATCTTTTTCAGGAATTTGAGAAGTAACAGGAGGGTGGGGGGGGGAAGGAGGGGATAGCCATACAGCAGGGATCCTGACTATGGAATGAGGAATGCATCCCCTAGAGAATTGTAGCCATGTCCTTTCCTTCAGCATAGCTTGTTGCACTTCTTGTTGGATGCTGTCACAAAGAGGTCTATCTCTGAGAAGCACCAGATGAAGAATATGTCCTGTAGGATCAGATTGCTCAATTCCCATTTGTGATCTTGGCAAAAAATATCTGCTCAGCATGTTAGCTATGGTGTTCTGCAGGCTGGATAGGTATGCAGCTGAGATTTCAGTCTTGATGGCCATGCTCTAATTCCGAAGCTTTACTGCCGCTGTTCTCAGTGATAAGGAACTTGCTCCTCCTTGGTGGTTTATGTAATAAATGGTTGCTCTGCTGTCCAGCATGACCCTAACTAGAGGACTTCTGATTATGTGTAGAAAATGCTCTGAGTTTGATATGAAGGCCAGATTCGAGGTGTCCACTTGCTCTACCATAAGGTTTTGAAGCTGGACACCCCAGGCTATCCGAGGCATCTGTAGTTATGATTTCTGTTGGGGAGTGGCTGAGTGATTGGGACTTCCACACAAGCCTTGTGGGAATCCTTCGACCAATCAAAGGACATGAGTACTTTTGGGGGAATAGATGTTCGTTTGTTTAGGTTGTGCTTGGAGGGCTCTCACACAGTCCTAAAGCAGGCCTGAAGCCATCAGGAATGTAATCTGGCCTGGGGTGTTATGAATGAGCAAGCTGTCACGTGTCCCAGTAATTGAAGGCAGGTTGTCACAGTTTGAGGCTTTAACTGAAGCTGGGAGATGAGGTTGGACATTGTGATGAGTAATCCTCTAACCTTAATAATAATAATTGTTAGTAACTTAACAAAAGTCTTTATTAGATACATAGTTAACATATATAGAGAGCATCTTAACTTAGGTCAATCAAGCAGTCTAACCTAAAACCAAACAGCCTCTTCCCATTGTCAGCTCCTGCACCCTGAAGATTCTATTAATTCTCATAAAGCCATAGTAACATCAAGGTGCCTTAAAAGCAATACCCCCCTCCCCAAAATTTGTGTATCTGTATCTCAGAATTATCTTAACAGCTTTCAATAAGTCTTTTAACAGATCTTGACTCAATGACCATCTAACTTCTATATTTCCTGTATTATTTAAAGAAGTTTATTACTCAGAGGAATCATGTCATTTTCATTATTTGCTGCTCTTGTTGCTGCACTAAATCATTTCTTTCAGCTGAGTCTGGTTTTGCAGGTTACAATTGCAAGTGTCTGACTTCATCTCTACACTTGACCATAGTCATGGCATCACAAGGCTAAGGTACTACCTTGTTATAGTGGCTTTCTGAGCCCAATTTCTACCATTATAGATATATATATATTCTATCATATAAATGCAACTGAACAAATAATCTTTGAAACCCAGGTGGTATGCCCTTTTTGAAATATTAACTACTGGTTTATGACCTGGTTTTGCCAGTACAGATTTACCATGTATATGTGAAAAAAAAATTGTGTACAAAAACCAATGTCAAAACCTCTTTCTGTTGGAGTAAGCTGACATTCTGTTTGTTTATGACATAGGTCTAGATAAATAAGCAATTGGTTTCCATAGATCATCACACTTTGGTAATAGTATTGCTCCTTAGGCCTTGTTTTGGCTGCCTCTGAAGTCAAATTTTCTAAGTCTGTTACTATGAAATAGTTTTAATACTGGAGCTGTTTTTATTGGTTGCTTAAGCTTCTTAAGTTCTTGCTGATGCTTACAGTCCCATTTCCATCAATTATTTGTATAAAGTAAAGCCCTTAAGTTTGTAAGGATTTTTTCCCTGCCACTTAGATATGTGTTTTCCTAAAAAGTTAACCATACCCCAAAATTTCTGTAATGACTCCTTATCTTTTGGGTAAGCAATATTATCAATGACTTCTCTTTGTTCTCTGAAATCCCTGATTGGTCAGCTTTTTCTCCTAGATGTAATTATTGCACTCTAAATTTATATTTACTTTGCAAAATTTCAATCCTGCTTCTTTTGCTCTAGATAATGCTTTACTTAACCTTATATCAGGTTCTTCTAAAGTTCTTCTCCATATTGTTCTATCATCTATGTATACTAGTCTGCCATCTATATTTACAAAAATCTTTTGCATTATTCTATGAAATACCTCTGGAGCTGAACGCAATCCAAAAGGTAATCTTTGAGCAAACAGTAATGTCAATAAGGTGTGTTAAACATAGATAGAAATTGACTTTTTTGCTCCAATGGTTCTGACCAAAATCCATTTGAAGCATCTAAAGAAGCAAAATATTTTGCTCCTGACTTTTGTCCAAATATTTCTTCCTGGCAGGTATTTTAAAAATGTTTCTTTTAACATACTTAAGTCTTTTGGATCTAAACATAAACATAAAGCTCCATCTTTCTTTTTTATTACTAAGAATTCAACCACTCAGTCAGCTCTTTTACTCTTAATTTCATAAGTTTATAAATTAACTAAACTTTTCCAATTCCTTTTGTACCCTATTTCTCCAACCTAAGGGTATTTTTTCTAATTGCATGTATAACTGGTTTCTTTGTTTCTTTTAACTGTATCTTGTACATTGTATTCAATTTATCAATGCCTGTGAATAACTGTGTAAGTTGATGTTCTATTTCCAATCTTTCAGAATCCTGAATAGTCTGAATCTACCAATTAGATTTAGTGCTAAACATGTTTTTAAACCTAAAATAGAAATACCTTGCCCCTTAACTACTACCAATCTTAGATTTTCTAAATAATATTTA
Source organism: Trachemys scripta elegans (assembly GCF_013100865.1). Taxonomy (NCBI): domain Eukaryota; kingdom Metazoa; phylum Chordata; order Testudines; family Emydidae; genus Trachemys; species Trachemys scripta. The sequence continues at coordinate 281,113,684 of NC_048298.1, forward strand.
GATATGACTTGTAATTCACAGATGCTCCTAACAGGAATTGTCATTCCTTAAGTCTGTAAATTAATATATATATTGTTCTCTTATTACAGTTTTTACTTTTAGACTTTTTAAAATTTCTTCTGACATTACATAAGTTTGTGCACCTGTCTCTATTACATACAAAATAAAAGTTCCATTAGCAGGAGGGGTGTGGGAGGGGGGAGAAGAGGGGAAGTCAAGCCGCATAGAGACTAGGAGGTTCCTCAACAACAGGTATCTTCTTGGTACTTGGAAGGCATGTTGGAGAGCTGAGTTTGATGTAGTTGAAGCCATCATTACCAAGGATGGCAAAGGGTGTGATCAGAATGCCCCTTGTCTTTGTGCCTCACTGGAGGGGCAGGTGCCATGGGATCTGGTGCCAGTATTGAATTATTCTAGGGGTGGAGTACTTTTGCCTGGTCCATTCTGAGACAGGTTCCACAATTGGTACCAAATGCGGCTTTCTGCCAAAGACTTTTCAGTGCGGATAGCAGAAGAAGGCATTTTAGTCAGTGCAAGAAGCTTGGTACCAGAGGGTCTAGGAGCCTTGACTGTACTGCTTCTGGGACATGAGGTCTTCTTGCTGAGAAATTTCTGAGGTGATTTACCCCTTTTCTTCAGTGAGTCTCTATAAGGGTATTTAAGTCATTTTTTGAGGGCTTTAAGCTAATTTCTGGAGTTGCCCTATGCTTCTTACCCAGGGAAGTCAGAACTGTGGAAGTCAAAGGTGTGCTCATGTTGGACAGATGGATTTGCTGTTGCTGAGGAATAGAGACCTTCTACAGATCTGGCAGGGTTTAAATCCCACGGTTTTGTGAATATCCATCACCAAAAGAGAAAAGGAAGCTTCAAACAAAGGGAGATGCTCAAAGGGAAGAGGGAGGAGGACCACAAAAAAAGAAAGGGAGGGTGGAACTCATGTAGGAGAAAAAAAGACAGAAAGTATGCAAGGCAAGTTAAAAAGTAAAACAAAGGTACAAATCAAGAATAAGGTATGGAAAGCTAGCTAGGACTAGAGGTATGCTAACCTGTGGACATGACACAGCTCCCTCTCTATCTGTAGGTGGTCAAGAAGGAACTGGAGCAGTGGTGGGTCTGCCCTGATTTATAAGCGCCCTCAAATTGGATCATGAAAGTGTACAGAGCGTGGGCTACCAAAAAAAAAATCTCCACTCAGAGACACATGGGCATGTGCCCAGCTGAAGTGGAGCACCCATAAGTGTTTGAGAAATTCTCTAGCCTCTATTTTGTGTGCCTAATCTCTATGCCAAATAAGCAGGACTCAGTCCACCCTAAAATGGAAGCTGCAGATCATGAGCATACTCAGTATAAAAATCAGCTAAGTAGATCAAATTTGGAACATGCCCAGTTAATATAGTAGTATGGCCACAAAATAAATGGCCTAGAGCATGGGCAGTAGGGTCAGATGAGGTAATCATGGCTCTAAGACAAAATAACAGCAGTGAGCAGGTACAAGGTTAATAGTATTGAACAAGTCCAGACATGCCCAAGGTAATGCGAGGGGAGGGATAGCTCAGTGGTTTGAGCATAGGCCCTCTAAACCCAGAGTTGGGCATTCAATCCTTGAGGGGGCCATTTAGGGAACTGGGGACTGGTCCTCCTTTGAGCAGGGGGTTGGACTAGAAGATCTTCTGAGGTCCCTTCCAACTCTGATATTCTGTGAATGTTGACAGTACACACATATGAAGTGTTAGCATATGTCCTAGATAGTACTGTGAATTCTGATGGATTTCTGTTAAGCTTCCATAGCATTATGCAAAGTTGTTGCAATCTGTATGTTAATGCACTTGCTGCAACACAGTGTACACATTTAATTGTAACCATCAATCACAATTGCTGTTTTGCTTTTGTTCTTATTACAATGTATCATTGTCTCTGTCTGAATCAATGCCTTACCTGTTTTTAATATTTAGTGAGAGTTGCATGTTGATTTTTTTTTATTGGTATATGTACTTGTGTGGCAGGAAAGGGGTGGGGCATAAACTACTACAGACACAAAGAAGTGGGGGCACAATCAAATAAGTTTGAGAACCACTGACTTAGAATCATTTGAACAGTATGCTACTGTAGTTTAAATGCTTTTTAATTTGCAATAAGGGCTTTGTATTTTAGATCATATTGTAGTAGGGATTGTGAATTACATTAATAAAAGATATTTTGGTAAGAGTACAGACTGTGTCAATCACTTATCCAAAGATAATACCAGTGTCCTTCAAATGTTTCCTTAGCTACCCCAAGAAAAGCAGATTAAGGGGGTGATAGGCAGATTATTTTAGGGGTGAACCAAAATCTAAATTTTGGTTTAATTTAGGGACAATTACTTGAAGGAAAATGTACATTTTCTTGGGGGTAGCAGGAGGAATAAAAACCTAACTAGCAAGAATGGCTTTATAAAGCAGCGCACAAGTGACCAGGGAGCTTTTGCGAACAGGGGCTGCTAACAGGGAGTTTCGCAAGGGAGTTTGGAAGGGGAGCAGGAAGGGGGCGAGGGTCCCTTGCCGGTTCTATCTGTTTTCCCTTTATTCCCCTTAAAACCTATAAACCAACTACATTCAAAACTTCTTGCTTAAACAACACTTTCAGTGGGCAGGGGGTTGCAGACAGGAGTTTGACAGAGGGAGGCTTACAATGGTTAGGAAGACCCGCAACACCTGTGCCAGCACTGCTTCTGTCTCCTCCACCTGTGCCTGTAGCCAGACAGAATGCCTGAGCATGGATGCTTCTACCCAGATCCTGGTGTGGTTTTGCAGAGACTATAACTTGCAATTTCTACTTACTGATATCCAGGCTGGGGGGACCATCCAATGTGAAAGGTGCCTGCTGGTGGAATCTCTCAGGCAGCAGGTGGGAGAGCTACAGGAGGAGGTGGCTAGGTTGAGGAGCATCTGAATCCACGAGCAATTCCTCGACAGTATCCATGTGGAGACAGCTGAGGTAGCTGTCCCAGTACACAGGACTGCTGATACACCACTGGTGGAGGAGGGGATGGCTCAGGGTGAACACTGGCAGCTGGTTACTTCTGGCAGCAGGCAGTGCTCCACCCCTGCTCTGAACCCTCCTGCCGTGGTAATAGGTAACCGTTATGCTCTTCTTGATACAGGAAAGAAGGAATCACCCCCTACAGTAAAGGAGGAGAAGCCTCGTACCCCTAAGGCTGGGAGGTCTGCTGCCACCACTACGAATAGGAAACGTAGGGTAGTGGTGGTCGGAGACTCTCTGCTGAGGGGGTCCATCTGACACCCTGACATTTCATCTCGGGAGGTATGCTGCCTGCCGGGAGCCCGTATCCGAGACGTTACGGAGGCATTGTCGAGGATTATCCAGCCCTCTGACTACTACCCCATGCTACTCATCCATGTGGGCACAAATGATACTGCGCGGTGTGACACTGAGCAGATCAAGAGTGACTACAGGGTTCTAGGAGTACGGATGAAGGAGTTTGGAGCGCAGGTGGTATTCTCTTCGATTCTTCCTGTCAAAGGTAGGGGCCCGGGCAGAAACAGATGCATCATGGAGGCGAATGCCTGGCTGCGAAGATGGTGTCGCCAGGAGGGCTTTGGATTCCTAGACCACGGGATGCTATTCGAGGAAGGATTGCTAGGCAGAGATGGCATTCACCTTTTGAGGAGGGGAAAGACCCTATTTGGACACAGACTGGCTAACCTAGTGAGGAGGGCTTTAAACTAGGTTCGACGGGGACAGGTGAGCAAAGCCCACAGGTAAGTGGAGAACATGGAAACCTGGGAGATGGGTCGGAAACGAGAGGGAGTGTGGGCTATATTGGCAGAGAGAAAGGAGAGTCAGGACAAAACTGGGAGGAAAGATCAAACCAGTATCTTAGATGCCTATATACAAATGCGAGAAGTATGGGGAATAAGCAGGAAGAACTGGAAGTGCTAATAAATAAATATAACTATGACATTGTTGGCATCACTGAAACTTGGTGGGATGATACACATGATTGGAATGTTGGTGTGGATGGGTACAGCTTGCTCAGGAAGGATAGACAGGGGAAAAAGGGAGGAGGTGTTGCCTTATATATTAAAAATGTACACACTTGGACTGAGGTAGAGATGGACATAGGAGACGGAAGTGTTGAGAGTCTCTGGGTTAGGCTAAAAGGGTAAAAAACAAGGGTGATGTCATGCTAGGAGTCTACTACAGGCCACCTAACCAGGTGGAAGAGGTGGATGAGGCTTTTTTTAAGCAACTAACAAAATCATCCAAAGCCCAAGATTTGGTGGTGATGGGGGACTTCAACTATCCGGATATATGTTGGGAAAATAACACAGCGGGGCACAGACTATCCAACAAATTCTTGGACTGCATTGCAGACAACTTTTTATTTCAGAAGGTTGAAAAAGCTACTGGGGGGAAGCTGTTCTAGACTTGATTTTAACAAATAGGAAGGAACTCGTTGAGAATGTGAAAGTAGAAGGCAGCCTGGGTGAAAGTGATCATGAAATTATAGAGTTTGCAATTCTAAGGAAGGGTAGCAGGGAGAACAGAAAAATAGAGACAACGGATTTCAAGAAGGCAGATTTTGGTAAGCTCAGAGAGCTGATAGGTAAGGTCCCATGGGAATCAAGACTGAGGGGAAAAACAACTGAGGAGAGTTGGCAGTTTTTCAAAGGGACACTATTAAGGGCCTAAAAGCAAGCTATTCCGCTGGTTAGGAAAGATAGAAAATGTGGCAAAAGACCATCTTGGCTTAACCACGAGATCTTGCATGATCTAAAAAATAAAAAGGAGTCATATAAAAAATGGAAACTAGGACAGATTACAAAGGATGAATATAGGCAAATAACGCAGGAATGCAGGGACAAGATTAGAAAGGCAAAGGCACAAAATGAGCTCAAACTAGCTATGGGAATAAAGGGAAACACAAAGACTTTTTATCAATACATTAGAAGCAAGAGGAAGACCAAAGACAGGGTAGGCCCACTGCTTAGTAAAGAGGGAGAAACAGTAACAGAAAACTTGGAAATGGCAGAGATGCTTAATGACTTCTTTGTTTCGGTCTTCACCGAGAAATCTGAAGGAATGCCTAACATAGTGAATGCTAATGGAAAGGGGGTAGGTTTAGCAGATAAAATAAAAAAAAGAACAAGTTAAAAATCACTTAGAAAAGTTAGATGCCTGCAAGTCACCAGGGCCTGATGAAATGCATTCTAGAATACTCAAGGAGCTAATAGAGGAGGTTTCTGAACCTCTAGCTATTATCTCTGGAAAATCATGGGAGACGGGAGAGATTCCAGAAGACTGGAAAAGGGCAAATATAGTGCCCATCTATAAAAAGGGAAATAAAAACAACCCAGGAAACTACAGACCAGTTAGTTTAACTTCTGTGCCAGGGAAGATAATGGAGCAAGTAATTAAGGAAATCATCTGCAAACAGTTGGAAGGTGGTAAGGTGATAGGGAACAGCCAGCATGGATTTGTAAAGAACAAATCATGTCAAACCAATCTGATAGCTTTCTTTGATAGGATAACGAGCCTTGTGGATAAGGGTGAAGCTGTGGATGTGGTATACCTAGACTTTAGTAAGGCATTTGATATGGTCTCGCATGATATTCGTGTTGATAAACTAGGCAAATACAATTTAGATGGGGCTACTATAAGGTGGGTGCATAACTGGCTGGATAACCATATTCAGAGAGTTGTTATTAATGGTTCCCAATCCTGCTGGAAAGGCATAACGAGTGGGGTACCGCAGGGGTCTGTTTTGGGACCGGCTCTGTTCAATATCTTCATCAACGACTTAGATATTGGCATAGAAAGTACGCTTATTAAGTTTGCGGATGATACCAAACTGGGAGGGATTGCAACTGCTTTGGAAGACAGTATCATAATTCAAAATGGTCTGGACAAATTGGAGAAATGGTCTGAGTTAAACAGGATGAAGTTTAACAAAGACAAATGCAAAGTGCTCCACTTATGAAGAAAAAATCAGTTTCACAATACAGAATGGGAAGAGACTGTCTAGGAAGGAGTACGGCAGAAAGGGTTATAGTGGACCACAAGCTAAATATGAGTCAACAGTGTGATGCTGTTGCAAAAACAAACAAACATGATTCTGGGATGTATTAACAGGTGTGTTGTGAGCAAGACACAAGAAGTCATTCTTCCGCTCTACTCTGCTCTGGTTAGGCCTCAGCTGGAGTACTGGTGTCCAGTTCTGGGCACTGCATTTTAAAAAAGATGTAGAGATATTGGAAAGGGTCCAGAGAAGAGCAACAAGAATGATTAAAGGTCTTGAGAACATGACCTATGAAGGAAGGCTGAAAGAATTGGGTTTGTCTAGTTTGGAAAAGAGAAGACTGAGAGGGGACATGATAGCAGTTTTCAGGTATTTAAAAGGGTGTCATAAGGAGGAGGGAGAAAACTTGTTCACCTTAGCCTCTAAGGATAGAACAAGAAGCAATGGGTTTAAACTGCAGCAAGGGAGGTCTAGGTTGAACATTAGGAAAAAGTTCCTAATGGTCAAGGTGATTAAACACTGGAATAAATTGCCTAGGGAGGTTGTGGAATCTCCATCTCTGGAGATATTTAAGAATAGGTTAGATAAATGTCTATCAGGGATGGTCTAGACAGTATTTGGTCCTGCCATGCGGGCAGGGGACTGGACTCGATAACCTCTCGAGGTCCCTTCCAGTCCTAGAATCTATGAATCTATGAATCTATAGTTTGATAACTTGAAATAGTACTTCACTTAAAAGGATAAATTAACTGGATTTATAAACTCTAATTCACAGTATAATTTAATCAGGAAAAAATGTGTGTAGAAATATTACCTTTCAGTATCAGTTCAATTTTTGAATTCTTGTTAAGTTACTAACACATTGTTGCAGTCACCATTTCTAAGGTAAATCCCAGAAAATTAGGGTGTTACATTGGTTTGTTGTAAAAACGTGCTTAGGCCTAAAGGTCTCTGTATTCAATAGGGTCATAGCACAGCTACTTAGCATTTATTGTTTTTCTACACATTTTATATAAAAACTGAATTGAAGTATACAAGTCAAGCAAGATAAAAAATAGGCCGATGCCTTTTTATAATTTTAGGAGCAAAAATGCATATTTCAATGAAATAATGGGCCAGTGTACTAATTTTTTCAATAAGGTAACTAGTAAATAATTCTGGGCATAGCAACCTGGGATTTACTATATTGGATCAAAGCTTGTTGTCCAACTAGTCTGTAAATGATCTGAACCATTGACTTGCACCTGATGCTTCTGTAGAAACTTCTTTTATAGTGCACCTTGCCAACTGTACAATACTATAATGTACATGGAAAACAAATTACTTCCTGACTGCAGCATGTGATCAGATTATGCCCTACAGCAAAAGATTTGATTAGCCTTATTATTTTAGCTAGGATAGTTACAAATGTTATTAGTGGTTATAAAATTATCCAGCACCTTTAAAAAAAATAATCTAGCCACGGTATTTTTCTCATGGCCTCCTGCACTAGTGATTCTGACACAGGCTTACACAGAATCTGTTATAAAAGTATATTCTTTAACAGGCTGTACATTTACTTTTCTTTATTTCCTTTCATGTGTGTTTTAATACTATGGGGCAGGCTAGACAAGGACGACTAATCATTGTTTTGCTGTGCCCTTCATAAGGTCAATAACCTCATTCAGTTCCCCATCCAATATTCTCCTGTCTTGACTAAATAATCCTAGTTGTTACATGTTCTCACCATATACAAGCCCCATGCATGTGAACCATCTTTGTTGCCCTTAACTGGACCTAGTCAATCTCCAAGTGTGGTTTAGTGTGCTTACATGGCAGCCAGATTGACGTAAAAGAACATAATGATTTCAGAGCAGCTGTTACAAGCAAAGGTCAATGATCTGTGAACTGAAAGATCTGTAAGTAAAGCATGACTAGATAGGCCATAATAGTGCTAAAATAAAGAAAAACTTGCATTTTAATAACACCCTAATTACATATTTATTCCTTCCACAAAACATTACACATTTTTAAACTTATAATTTTACATGATTGCCTATAATATTTCAGAAGGTGTCACTACAGTCTATTTGGCCCCTGCTCTGCCAAGTATAAATTCATACGGACATGATAACTCCAATCCTGAAGAAAGGGCTGTACCGAGATCTTATTTGGGACTCTTATTTTTTCCTCCCTAGCTGGTGAGTCAGCACAGTATGCTAAGTCAGAAATATTAAAGTAATAAAATACTTAAATTAAGTTCTATTATTGAAATGGCAGTTACAAGAATATTAAGAGGGAGTCAGCTAATACTGTAATTAATATCACTAGTTAGAATGGTTTTCCTCTTTGAATGTAAACCAAAAACAAATGAGTGGTGTCCATAAAAAAGACTTATAATTCCAGAACTTTGCATGGGGTAAATAGGGATGGGAAGCATTCATGCCCTTGGGAGTTTATAATTTAAGGGCCCTGATCCTATACTGTGTGGGTGGTTGCGCAAAGTCCCGTTGCCTTCACATAATAGCTCCAACAACTCCCGTGCACACAGGGACAGTGTAGCTGTAGCTACACCTTTTGAAAGGAGGATGATGCCCACTGACTTCAGCAGGCGTTGTAAGAGTCAGGGGTGTGGGATTGGGCCTAAAACAAGTTAGACTGACACAAGTTGTGAAATAGAAAACTATTTCTTTATGAAACCATTTTCTCTGTCCAGCAGTAATCCAGGAAAACAGTGACAATAAAAAAAATATCTCCGATCAACCAGACAAGAGATTTACAGAAGATTTATGTTTAAAACCTTTTCTTTACTGTAGGTGATTTATCTGAAGCCTGGAACTTCCACAGCAGAAGTCTGGTATTGGGAGAGATTTGGAAGTGGGATAACATAATGCTCTTAAATACAGTATGAGAATATAGTGAGACAAAACTATTTTAACCACCACCACCAGTTGTTTAGAATTTCAGTGCACCTACATATGCCAAATGTACATCTAATGTATAATTATATGCTTTTAATGGTCATTACCTTAATAATCATTCCAGTTCCGGTGCATAGGAAAACTAAGTTCAAACATTTTATATTTTTGTGTCTAATCGCATGGCAGTCACTGAATAAAAATCAGGGCTTCCAGTTGAACAGGCATCAAGTTCCACCTGAAAATGTACTTGTCATAACTATAAAGGGAAGGGTAATAGCTGTCCTGTGTACAGTACTATAAATCCCTCCTGGCCAGAGACTCCAAAATCCTTTTCCCTGTAAAGGGTTAAGAAGCTCAGGTAACCTGGCTGGCATCTGACCTAAAGGACCAATAAGGGGACAAGATACTTTCAAATCTTGGGGGGGGAAGGCTTTTGTTTGTGTTCTTTGTTTGGGAGTGTGTTCGTTCTCAGGGAATGAGAGGGACCAGACATCAATCCAGGTTCTCCACATCTTTCTAAACAAGCCTCTCCTATTTCAAACTTGTAAGTAAATAGCCAGGCAAGGCGTGTTAGTTTTCCTTTGTTTTCTCAACTTGTAAATGTACCTTTTACTAGAGTGTTTATCTTTGTTTGCTGTACTTTGAACCTGAGACTAGAGGGGAGTCCTCTGAGCTCTTTAAGTTTGATTACCCTGTAAGGTTAATTTCCATACTGATTTTACAGAGATGATTTTTACCTTTTTCTTTAATTAAAAGCCTTCTTTTTAAGAACCTGATTGATTTTTCCTTGTTCAAGATCCAAGGGGTGGATCCTGACTCACCAGGAGTTGGTGGGAGGAAGGAGGGGGAATGGTTAATTTCTCCCTGTTGTAGATCCCAAGGGGGGTTGGAACTGATTCACCAGGAGTTGGTGGGAGGAAGGAGGGGAATGGTTAATTTCCCCTTGTTTTAAATCCAAGGGGTTGGATTTGTTTTCACCAGGGAATGGGTGAAGGTTTTTCAAGGTTTCCCAGGGAGGGAATCCATTGAAAATGGTGGCAGCCGAACCAGAGCTAAGCTGGTAATTAAGCTTAGAAGTTTTTCACGCAGGCCCCTACATTTGTACCCTAAAGTTCAAAGTGGGGATCTCAGTCCTGACAGTACTGCATTCCCACACATTTAATGAATCCTTCTAATCAGTTGTTGATTTGAATCATGCTCAAGTTCAAATGTTTCTTGGCATAAGTGCCACACAACTATTGTAAATAAATCGCTTCACTGACTTTACTAGTGCACAAAGTTAAATTGTCAAAAAAACTGTATTTGCATTTATATACAGTATAATTGCATGCTGATCAGTACAGTGTAATTAGAGATACTAATGTAAAATATTAACTAAGAGCCTAAGTGTTCGCTGAAAAATCAATGGGAGCAAAGAACAAAAAAGAAACTAAGGCCTGGTCTATACTACCCGCCTGAATCGGCGGGTAGAAATCGACCTCTCGGGGATCGATTTATCGCGTCCCGTCGGGACGCGACAATCGATCCCCGAATCGGCGCTCTAACTCCACCAGCGGAGGTGGTAGTAAGCGCCGCCGACAAAAAGCGGCAGAAGTCGATTTTGCCGCCGTCCTCACAACGGGGTAAGTCGGCTGTAATACGTCGAATTCAGCTACGCTATTCACGTAGCTGAATTTGCGTATCTTAAATCGACTCCCCGCTGTAGTGTAGATGTACCCTAAGCAATGGGGGTTTATTTTATGCTGTATAAAGTGAAGCACTGAGGAAGCTTACAAAATGCCTATAATGTACTTCAATCAGTTATGTAAATGAACTCCTATAGTGTAAGAAATGGTCCTTCCCTCTCTGAACTATGTATTTTTTCTTGAGATCCCTCAACACATGAAGAAGTGCGGATCTTGACTGACTTAATGTATTTAAAATTTCCCTTATGGAGAACTGGATTTGAACTGCTTGGGATTACAATCAAAATGAATTTGATGGTTCAGCTCAGCTCCTAATGGATTACAGTCTGAATGTCATCAACTTCATATTACAGAAAAATTGTGATCCCTTTCCAAATTTAGAAGTCCAGAGCTGAACAAACAGAATGACTAAAGTCCGTCTTTTGATCCCAGGAAAGAGGCAAAAAGAGAATTTAATGCCCTTGCTCATTCAGCTGAGGCTCTCTGTTTGCTGAGCACCTGCTATCTTGATGTTGAAAGATGTGTTTATTGAGAACCAAGCAAAACAGGAATTTTGGTAAAAGGTGCAGACAGTCTTGAATGAACCCAATAGAAACCTAACAGACATGAACTAATATTACTAAAACATAGAACAAGAATTCTCCAGGCCAGGTTGTTTTTTCCCCTTTTTATTTTCAGGGGATTTTGGAATTAGAAGGTTATAACTAGCATTGTGTAAACCTAGATCTGGGGGGCAGAGGAGATATTTCAGAGGTATTCACAAATAGTTGATTGAATAACAGTGAATGGTTTTTGCTGTGTTAAGCTTCTCCCTTTTGAAAAATGTTTTTACTGTCCACAAATTCTCCAGTGAACAAATCATTTTGGCAGGATTATTTGCAGAAATAGCAAATACTAAGCTAATAGGACAGAATAACCATATAAAGTGAATTTTGAACTCTCAAACATGTTACTCTTCCAGTCAGGCAAAAAAAAAAAAAAAGTATGTGACAACATAGCTCAAATTTTGAATGTCAAATGCTCAAAAATGGCACAATCTGCATGAAAGTAATTGTTTTTAGACAATATGCAGCAAATAACTTCGTATAAAAAATAAGTTGGACAAAATCCATAAACAGTTCATGGCTAATTCACAAACAGAGAAAAGGAGCTGAACTCAGCACACTTAGTGACTTACTACAATTGCTCATCTGTGCCTGAAGCAATTTATGTCATCTGGTTTTGGGGTGACATTAAAAACTCCAAACTCAAATCAGGTTGATCAGATGGTTCACAAAGTTTCACAAACCTTTTGAATGACCCTGAATACAGCAGTGAGTGATGCTGGCTAATGTTTGGTTTTTTAATAGGAAAAAAATCATGTCAAATATAAGGTTTCATATGATGTAAATGTGAAGCCAGGTTAAACTGGGGATTTTGCTGAGTTTTGCTTTAAGCTTTCGATTTGGTTTCAACAATCCGAACACTCAAAGTGAAACAGAGTGGATGCCAATCTATGTGCATTGAAAGCGAAGAAAAGGTTCACATAAACCCTTGCCCTGTGACACTGCTGAGTGTTGTATAGCTCTAGATATGACTAAGGCTCACTTAAGCAAATCCACCATGAAAGGTCAAAATGACTTATGGGGGTTAAATGTGAATAAACTGCCACTCTAGTAGGCTTTCTAATCCTCCAAAGACTAAGTTGGTGCTTCAGGTTCACTCATAAGGAATCTGCTTACTGCACTCACACCCTTTAAAGGCCAGATTCTGATACGTTTATTTGTGTTGGATAGCATGTCACTTCACAAATAATCCTGCTGAAGGTGGGGTAAGGTGCTACTCAACGTAAGTAAGGTTGTCAGAGTTTGGCTCTAAGACAAGTCTCTTCATTAGTCTATTCTTAAATGCAACCTTCTCGTCTCTGACTTCATACTGAAAAGCCAAATTTCTGCTCCGTAGCAGTTGCATGAATATTTACAACATGCACTCTCCCCAGCAGACTGTGCTCAGATCCTCTTAGAGCTGGGGGTGGTGGGGGAAGGGTTTTCCTGTCCTGCAAAGTTGGAGATTTTAAACATTTTCCCATTCCACAGTGGGATGAAAGAGACTTTTTGAAATGTTTTTGCTAAAAGCCACAAAACAGACACACCTCACCCCAAAACAGTCCCCTGGCAAAGACATTCACTTAGGATGTGGGAGAGTCACATACAAGTTCCTGCTCTGCCTGATTCAGAGAAGAGACTTCAACCTAGGTCTCCTGCATCCTTGGCAAATGCCTTAACCACCAGGCTATAGCATCAGAGTTCACTCTACATCTCTTCCATTAGAGCTGTTTCACTTTGTATAAGTAATTTCATAATCATTGACTATAGCAAGCAAGAGAGATTGACTGAATCAAGTGCCTCGTCTGAATCTGGCAATACAGGTATACAGTTGGATGCCCTTGCTGCTGGGCTATTAGCAGATGGAGGGTGTCAGTTGCACATGCATGTTCTAGAGGGCCTCTCACTAGCTGTGTAGACTTTGCTTTGACATTGTTGTTCAAGCTCTCAAGCTCACCCCCCTCACACTTCTTAGCCTGAGCGCCAGAATGAGCAGCATCATCTACAGAGCCATTTTTAGAGTGATAGCATGGATCTGTGGACTCAGGCTGGGAGGCTTGCTCTCAGATGCAGTGTAGACATGCCCCTGCATAACATAGGCTACAGACTCCCCTGAATAAATTACTGAACTAGAGCATGGTCCCCACAAAAAACTTCCAATCTTGATCTAAAAATTGCCAGTGATGGAGAATCCACCATGAACCTCAGTAGTTTATTTTGGTGATTAATAAACCTTACTACATAGGAATGCCTTATTTCCAGTCTGAATTGGTTTAGCTTCAGTTTCCAGCCATTGCTATACCTTTCTCTGCTGGATTAAAGGAGCCCACTATCAAATATCCATTTCCCATGTAGGTACTTAGATTGTGATCACGTCAAGGATGGGGACTCTATCCTTAGAAACAGTGACTCTGAATAAATTTCCTTGAAAAATCTTGGTTTTGTTGAATCATCATTTTCACATTAGACATTTAATCACAATATTCCCAACCAGCTCTCATAGAGACAGATATGGACCATGCTATGTATTCTCTATTCCGCACAGTGCCTGAATGTACTGCCTCCACTTTATTTCCAGATTCTGCTAACTCAGTGCAAGGAAGTGATTATGGGAACCTAACACAGATTTCCCACGTGACTACAAAACTATACTATAAAATTGTAAGTGCAAAATTAGAACAAGAGAGAGGCTTGAGAGGCTGCTAAATAGATTTAATGGTGCTTAGCATTACCCTTTTGAAGCAGTAACCCTGAATCATTTTTTTAATGTTATGGTGATGATCATGAGAGATAATTACGGTTGTGTGTGCTCACACTTATTACTACAACAATAGGATAGTTGTGGGGGTTTTGGCAGTACTCTGATAGCCCAAAGGGTCAAACCATCACTCCTGGTGCAATTGCACTATGCGTTTGCTGAAAAGGATTGCTGTCCTATTTGAACCTTTATTAGCCAAAAAGTAAGTGTCTTCCTCTGTCCAGATTTGAGATCAATATGCAACCACCAGGTAACACTTCGGATTGTAGTTGATTGCACAGCATACACAATGGCAAATTGTGCATTATGAAGATGATAAACCTATATGAGAAAAATATCCACTAGTGAAGACCATAGTGTGTTGATGGCCCACAGTGGAATTTAAGAATAAACCCACACACAACTCTAGCGATTACTGGTCTAAAGTTCTCCCCTCTCAAGTGACTGATGCATGGTAATTTTTCTGTATCGTAGGCTACACAGTAATAGTATACACTCTTCTCACCACATAATTAGTTCTTTTGGGGTTTATACAAACTGATTTTCATACTCCTGAACTCTTGTGCTGGTAAAAAATAAATCTGAGAACTGAAAACTACAGGCTAATGTCAGGTTTCAGAGCAGTAGCTGTGTCCCACCTGATGAATCCATACCTGTTGTTTGAATGCTGTATTGGGTTATTTATATATATTCCTTTACTCTTCATTGGGATTAGAACGCCAGAGAGGTATTAACCACATGGTCAAACTCAAGCACACAAGCCACTGCAAAGGGCCTTTGAAACAAATCTGGCCATGTTTCAACCACTAATCTTGAATTTTGGAGGCATTACAAAATTGTGTCAGACAGTGACCTTCTGTGATGGTCAAAGTGAGTAACAGATAAACAGAGAGGTCTTGTTTATGTTCAGGTTCACTTTGTGCTATAAAACTGTGTGTGTGTGTCAGGATCAGTGGGCATGTGCATTTTCACTTAAAAGCAAAACAAATTAAACTACAGAGCCCATAGCATGGGGCTGGTGAGTGTACTTATCTGTTAAAAACCAAGAACATATACAGAGACTAAGGCTATTAACATCTATTACAAATACTAAACTTAATGTGTGCAATGTGTAGCCTTTTGGTGGGCTAGAGTTCACTTCATTGCCCTTCTGCAGCATCTACAAAACCCAGCTCCCATACAAAAGTAGCTGGAGACCCAGAATTCTGTCTCTAAGGATTTTCAGCAAGGATTGCACAGGGTAAACCTCCCCACATTCAAGTCCCAAAAGGAACTAAAGAAATCAATTAAGATTTTATAAAGGTACTTAATTAATGATAAAGAAAGAAATAATATAATGTCTACAGTATGACATGGCTCTTTTATAATCCAGACATTATCTTTAATAATACATAAACAAATAAAGAAAACAAAATTAAAATCTGCACAGTTCAGTCCCCACAGAAACAGTGAGAAGAAACTGAGAGTTTCCAAAAGCTTAGGTTTAGTTCACCTAAGTCTCAGATAGAGTCTTTGATCACCAAATCTATACAGTCTGCTCAATCTAAAATAACATCTTCCCTCCACTTGCTTGTAG
Source organism: Trachemys scripta elegans (assembly GCF_013100865.1). NCBI lineage: Eukaryota > Metazoa > Chordata > Testudines > Emydidae > Trachemys > Trachemys scripta. The sequence continues at coordinate 281,129,206 of NC_048298.1, forward strand.
GAAGAATCTTCATCTGAAATCCATGCAGACTTCCTCTGCTGAAATCACTGTTCTTCTTCGAGTGCTGTCCCTGTGGGTGCTCTACTCCGGGTGACAGTGCGTCCGGTTGATCGGAGATCTTCATCATTGACGCATGCGCTCAGCTGCTGACTCATGGTCTTATAGACTCATAGACTCAGACTTTACGGTCAGAAGGGACCATTATGATCATCTAGTCTGACCTCCCACATGATGCAGGCCACAAAGCTGTCCCAACCCCTTTCCCTTGACTCTGCTGTTGAAGTCCCCAAATCCTGTGGTTTAGAGACTTCAAGTAGCAGAGAATCCTCCAGCTAGCGACCCCTGCCCCATGCTGCGGAGGAAGGCGAAAAACCTCCAGAGCCTCTGCCAATCTACCCTGGAGGAAAATTCCTTCTTGTTAGAGTCTGCCTAAGCACACACGTCCCATGCCCACCTCAGTTCCTTTTCAACAGTCCTCGGTTGAAGATGGGACTCAGGGCAGTGCTGATCCTCTTCTCTGGTTTCTGAAGGAAATAATTACAAAGAACATAGAAATAGTTAGCTAGTAACATCCCAGTTGTTTCCCTTCCTTTAGAATAGTTACTTAGTTTAAGAAACAAAACAAAACAAAACTTTTTTCTTCAAGTTTGTCTCCCACTGAGACACTCTCCCCTGGCATTCCTAGCACAATAATGCCAGTGGCTTCAGGATTCAAAAAATGTGCTTCCTGTCAGGACTCTATGCCAAGGTCCTGTGGACACTCACCTTGTGTGACGTGCCTCTGCGAGACACACATCCCTGCCAAGTGTGTCCATTGCACAAGCCTCAAAACCAGGGCTTGTCATGACAGGGACCTGTGGCTGAAAATGCTTCTCATGCAGAAATCCCTGCAGCCACCTCTGGAGATGGCCAATGGCAAATCCTCTCCCTCACGCTCCCCAGCCAAGTCCGAACCGATTGGGAGGGCGGCTTCCCCCTCTCAGGCGAAGAGGCAAGAAGCCCAACTGTCTCAGGGCAGAGACTTTCACAATGGTAAAGGGTCTCCTGCAAGATCCTTACCCTCAGAGCTGACAGCACCAAAGGCAGGTGCCTCCAACTGTCCCAGCATCTCACCCATGGCTCCCGCAGAGCACAGAGGCAGGGACCCGACTCCCGTACCGGGAAGGTCTCCTTGGCACAGGTCCCCTCAGCACCAAAAATAGACAAGGTGCCAACACCCAGTGCCAAAAAGAACGTTGGCCCGGAGCCTGCCTGCCATTCAGATAGCAGGAGTGGACCTCCGCAGGGAGCCTTCAAGTGACCCGCGGCACCGGGAAAAGTCAAACAAAAGTCTGTGCATGCCTCTGAGCACAGATCTCATGCAGCAGAATCACAGCCCAGGGAGCAGCAACAAAAGTTCCTCAGTCAGGATGACCTCTCAGTGGCACCTGAGCCTAACTCTCTGCTTCTGGACACACTGTGCTCACTCTTTGACCAGCCACTCGCCCCACCTGACCTGGCTACCTTTACTGACAGTGAGCTTGATATGCAGCAGCAGGCAGAGTTCTCCCCACCTGCCTCTCCTCCTCAAACAGAACCTTTTGCACCTCTGAACATGACTCACAACCACCAGTCTCAGTTTCCCTACTTCGTCCCGCCGTGGGCGGCACCTAACTTTTCTTATCCGATGCCTTGGCCTCAGTGGTACCCTTGGCCGGCTCCTACTGCCACTCGCCCTCATACTTCTTCCACCAGACCACCCGCTCCCTCTGCGCCTCTATCTCCATCTCCATCTACTTCTAGAGTGCCTGAACCCCCCTCTAAAGAGGTGGGCTATGGACCATACCCTGATTCACTGACTCCTAACTCTCCATCAGCTCCAGACGGAGCCCTCATGCCTCTGCTTCCACAGAATGTGGATGATTTTAAACAATTCCAGGAACTTTTCAAGAGGGGGGCATTCAGCCAAGACATTTAGAGGAGGCCCAGGAGACACAACATAGACTCCTCAAAATCCTCCAAGCCTCTGTGCCCTCAAAGATCGTGCTTCCTAGAACCAGATGACACTCTCTGGAAGACCCCAGCCTCTATCTTACCAACTTGCAAAAAGGCTGAACGTAAATATTATGTTCCTGCTAAGGACATAGACTTCTTATTCTCTCATCCACAGCCAAATTCTCTTGTAGTGGATGCAGTGACACACAGGAAAAAACAGCCGCACTACCGGCCCACCCCACAAGACAAGGACCTCAAAAGCCTTGACCTCTTGGGCCGCAAGGTTTATACCTCCTCCACTCTGCAATTTAGAATTGCAAACTATTCTGCCCTACTTGCAAGCTATGACTTCAATAACTACAATAAACTCTTTGATTTTACCTCCCATATCCCAGAGGACAGGAGAGCAGACTTAAGTCAGTCCTCGTCGAGAGCCAATTGGTCTCCAGAATGCCCCTACAAGCATCTCTAGACATGGCGGACACAGCAGCCTGCACTACGGCAACTGCTGTGGTTACGCACGATCTTCCGGCTTTCTGCATCTGGTATTCCCAAAGACCTGCAGACCAAAGTGGAGGACCTCCCCTTTGCTAAAGATAAACTCTTTTCCAAGAAAACCAACAAAGTCCTCACACCATGAAAGACTGTAGAGTGACCCTGTGCACCCTGGGCATCTCCCCATCCCTTCCCAGGAGACAAAGGTATCAACTTTATCAGAGGCCACACACACACAACAGTATCACCAGCCTCAGCCCAGATCATATGATATGCCCAGGAACTGCCCTAGACCTCCTAGGCGCAGACAAAACCAAGCGTAAACAGCTACCTCCCACCCATTGGGAAATAAACAACAATTTTGAAGCACTGGTCAAGGGTCTGCATGACCACCCCTTGACTCCACCGCCCACTTGCCCATTTGTCCACCACCTCCAGGTTTTCCACCATGCCTGGCAGCAGATTACACAGGACCGTTGGGTCCTGGAAATAGTTCAGTTTGGTTATTCCATTCCTTTTATATCCTACCCTTCTACCCTTCCCCGTCCCTTTTCAGGGACCCCTCTCACAAGCACCCACTTCGCGTAGAAGTGGCTCATCTTCTACAGGTAGGTGCAGTGGAACCTGTGCCGACACAACATTGAGGAAAAGGGTTCTAATAATGATCCCACTGTTAGATGCCAAGCCACAGGCAGTCTTGCCTAGTAGTTAAAGCAAGAGTTCAGCCTACCAGTTAGAGCAATATTCAGGGTGGGCAGAGTCCAGAACAAGTCAAGGGTCAGTTCCAGAAAGATAGGAGCCAAAGCCAGAGAGTCAACCAGAGTCATGAGCTGGGGTGAAGCCAAGGATCAGTACTCCAGGGGCAGCGAAGATACACATTGAACAACCAGAAAGCTACTGCTGTTGTTGCTGTTGAGCTTAAAAGCCAGTCAGCTGCCCTTCATGACCAATCAGGTGGTGCAGTCATTCAGGTAGCTTGCTGCAGGCTAGCTATTCTTGTTGAGTTGCTAGGAGACCAAATCTACTGCAGGCCCTGATCCCTGACACCCTCCAGGACAGAGTAGAAGTACATTGGAGGCAGGCGCAGAGAAATATGCATTGCTATTCATGCTGTGCCTCTTCTGTGGATAAACAGAGGACTTCACTTGCTGGGACAGTCAATTTGTCACCTGAATTCACTTAAAGAAAAAATCAAACACTACTCTCATCAGTGCTGCATTTTTGGGCCTTATCTATTAAATAGTATTTTATTTTGATTTACTGGTTATCTGTCACCTAACATTGCTATCACTAACTGGAGTTTTGGCCTATTGTGGCGCACTGGGTAGTTTCCCTTATGTGGTAAGGTGCTGGGACCAATCTCATGATATTTTTTATTAGATATATTAATGTGTCAGGAAGCGGCGGCCAGCACATCCCTAGGCCCACGTCACTTCCCGCAGCCCCCATTGGCCTGGGACAGCGAACTGTGGCCAGTGGGAGCCGCGATTGGCAGGTAAACAAACCAGCCCGGGTGGCCGGGGTGCTTACCCTGTCGAGCCATGTGCCAAAGGTTGCCAATCCCTGTGCTAGATTGATGTCTGCATTGTTCCCTGTCTGTTATTAAAAAAAACAACAACAAAACCAGGGATTTAAGAATACTGTAACAATTACCTGTTTGTCAGCTTTTTTTTTCCTTTAAGAAAATAAATCATGCATAAAACATAGGGGGAAAAAGGGATTTTGGTTAGGAAATTTACTTCCTTCTGCTTCCTGGGAATCCTACAGAACTATATAAGGTAATAGTGAGTGTCTGAAAAGCCTGCTTACTGTACTTCAGTGAACAGAAGATTTGTTGCAGTGTGACTAATAGACATGTTAGCCTGTGTTTTAGACTCTCACCTGGGAATTAAATTTTATTGTTTCTTTGCCAACTTAGATTTTTGTTTTTTTTGCGGGGGGAAAGGTGGGGTAGTGTTGTCCTGCACAAACTGAGCTGGAAAGGATCTCAGCACGCAAACAAGCTATTGAAGAATAACAGATAACTTGGAAATATTGGGTCAGTCTTGAAGTGACTATTAAATATGTGTTTGAAAATTCTGTTTTTGCCATATTAAAAGTGTAAAACCAAGGGACTACATAAATTATGTTATTAAAAGTGTGTGTGTGTGTGTTTACTGGATATATTCAGTCTGAAAGGTGAAAGGGATGCCCTAGTGGAATTATGTGAATGAAGTCAAGATGGAACTACTGCACTAAATCGAAGACGAAATGATATGAAAATGATGTGAATGAAGCCAAAAAGAAACTAGCAGCTGAAATGAAACAATATGACCAAACAACAACAATACATGCGAAGTAGGCCAAAGAAATGTGACATAACTGAATTTGAACAGCCAAACTGTAAAGTGTGGATTTTTTTAAAAAATGAATTTAAAGGAAAAAGACAAATGGAAACAATGGGGTACATTGTTAGGCCCCAGTTCTAATCTCTGGTACTAACTGTGCAATGTTCCACAAGCACAATAAAGGATTTTTCTAATTACACAGTGAAACATACTCTTCTGTGAAATGCGATGTGTAAGAACTGGAACTCACAAAGAACCTGATCCCGAGCCCATTGAAATCAATGAGAATCTTTTCATGGATTTCAATTTGCTTTGGATCAGATCCTAAGACCCTGATCCTTAGAGGCAGTATGATCTAGTGGGTAGGATACTGGACTAGAAACTGGGAGACGTGATTCTATTCCCAGCTCTGCCAGTGACCTGCTGTGTGAACTTGGGCAAGTCACTTGACCTCTCTGTGTTTTTGTTTACCTTCCCACCCTTTGACTGTCTCACATATATTGCCAACTTTCTGACTGAACAAAACCGAACACCCTTGCCATGCCCCATCTCTGAGGCCCTGGCCCAATCACTCCATGCCCCCTCCCTCTGTCGCTTGCTCTCTCCCACCCTCAGTCACTCACTCATTTTCACCGTGCTGGGGAGGGTCCCTTTTTAGCGGGTGTTTGGTTGTAAACTGGACACCTGGCAAGCATCACTATGCATTTGTACAGTGTTTACGACAATGGAGTCTAATTTCAACGGAGGCCTCTGGGAACTACCATAATGTAAATAATAATCCTGCATTGGCATCCACTGGCCCAGGTCCCTACAGCTGTGCTGAGTCCCGCAGTGGATGTAGTCTTGAGAATGTTCTAGACTGCTATGGAGGCAGACAGGCATGGAACCTGTCTGAGAGTTAGAAAGTTACAGTTTGCTCCTTGATGACCCATCCCCTTTTCCACAGCACCCAGTGCAGTCATAGCAGCTTAGATCCATAATTTAAAAAAAAAAAAAAAGTTTGGAAAAAAAATCCATTATTTCTATGTGTCAAAGAAAACCAAACCTTTTTTCAATGTTAAGATTAAAATCCAGTTGACGAAGGCCTGGGAAAACATAAGGCTCATACGCCACTCAACTTCTGCCTTTGAGCCGAGGCCAAACCTAACATCACCTACTGATCTGAGACACTTGTATTAAGGCTTATCAGGAATGGGTTGTGTATGGCGCACCAGTCCGGCACAATGTAATTTCTCACCTTGTTTTCTCTTTTAAACCAAGAGCCTGAGCCCGGAAGGTAATGGGTACTTGCAACTTCATTGACTTCTATGAGAGCTGTGGTCACTCAGGCCTGAGTCCACAATGGTATTTAAGGCACCTAATTTCCATTGAAATCAATGGGAATTAGATGCCTAAATATATTTGAGGAGCTGAGTCTTAGATGATTTAACAAGATAATGTCAATGTTGTACTAATAGGTAACGGCTGACTCATAGACAAAATTTTAGGTGACAAATCTGAGGAAGTGTCCCAGATGCAGGTGTCAATAGAGCAGGGTTTGGAACAAATTAATAAATTAAATGGTAATAAGTCACCAGGACTAGATGGTATTCACCCAAGAGTTCTGAAAAAACTCAAATATGAAATTGCAGAACTACTAACTGAGGTATGTAACCTATCACTATAATCAGCCTCTGTACTAGATGACTGGAGGATAGCTAATATAATGCCATTTTTTAAAAAAGTCTCCAGAGCCAATCCTGGCAATTACAGGTCAGTCAGCCTAACTTCAGTAGCAGGCAATTTGGCTGAAACTATAGTAAAGAACAGAATTATCAGACATATAGATGAACACAAATGTTGGGGAAGAGCCAATATGGCTTTTCTAAGAGAAATCATGCCTCACTCATCTATTAGAATTCCTCAAGGATGTCAACAAGTATATGGACAAGGGTGATCCAGTGGATATAAGTGTACTGGGACTTTCAGAAAGCCTTTGACAAGGTCCCTGACCAAAGCCTCTTATGCAAAGTAGGCAGTCATGGGATGAGAGGAAAGGTCCTCTCATGGATCAAAAACTGATTAAAAGATAGAAAATAAAGGGTAGGAATAAATGGTCAGTTTTCACAGTGGAGACAGGTAAAGTGGGGTCCCCCAAGGTTCTGTCTTGGAACCAGTGTTGTTCAACATATTCATAAATGAATGAAGGGGTAAATAGTGAAGTGGCAAAGTTTGCAGACAATACAAAATTACTCAAGATAGTTAAATCCAAAGCAGACTGCGAAGAGTTACAAAAGGATCTCACAAAACTGGGTGCCTGGACAACAAAATGGCAGTTGAAATACAATGTTGATAAATGCAAAGTAATGCACACTGGAAAACATAATTCTAACTGTACATACATAACAATGGGGGTATAAATAGCTGTTACTACTCAAGAAAGAGATCTTGGAGTCGTTGTGGATAGTTCTCTGAAAACATCTGCTCCGTGTGCAGTGGCAGTCAAAAAAGTGAACAGAATGTTAGGCATCATTAGCAGAGAGATATATAATAAAACAGAAAAAATCATAATGCCACTATATAAATCCATGATGCGCCCACACCTTAATACTGCATGCAGTTCTGGTCACCCCATCTCAGACAAGATATATTAAAATTGGAAAAAGTACAGAAAAAGGCAATAAAATGATTAGGGGTGTAGAACATCTTCCATATGAGAAGAGTTGAAATTTAACAGTGTAAAGTGCAAGGTCATGCACTTAGGAACTAACACCAAGTAATGTTGCTATATATATTAAAAAAAATTATGGAGATATCCTATTTCCTAGAACTGGAAGGACCTTGAAAGGTCATTGAGTCCAGCCCCCTGCCTTCACTAGCAGGACGAAGTACTGATTTTTGCCCCAGATCACTAAGTGGCCCTCTCAAGGATTGAACTCACAACTCTGGGTTTAATAGGCCAATGCTCAAACGACTGAGCCATCCCTCCCCAAAGCTGGAGATCTCTTAGTTGGAAGTGACAGAGGAGGGCAAAGCCCTGGGGATAACGATTGATCACAGGATGACTATGAAGGCAGCACAGAAGTGAGAGTGGCACAGAGGTCTGGGCTCTGAAGGCAGCACAGCCATGGAGCTTCCTGCAGGTGGGGGAGGTTCCTGGAGGTTGGTCTGACCAGGCCCCAGGAGCAGCCCATGCGGGGAAAGAAGAAGTCCTGCCCCTCCCCAGGTCGAAATCCAGGACATGGAAGTTAAAGGGGCCTTGGGCTTGCTGTGGGAGGGAGCACAGCAGCTCCTGGAACATGGGACCCTGGGTGGTCACCCACCCATAAGGCCGGCCCTGCCCCCCCAAAAGTGATGACTGCCCATACCCTCAAAAAGAACAGGAGTACTTGTGGCACCTTAGAGACTAACAAATTTATTAGAGCATAAGCTTTTGTGGACTACAGCCCACTTCTTCGGATGCATATAGAGTGAAACATATATTGAGGAGATATATATACACACATACAGAAAGCATGAACAGGTGGGAGTTGTCTTACCAACTCTGAGAGGCCAATTAAGTAAGAGAAAAAAACTTTTGAAGTGATAATCAAGATAACCCAGTACAGACAGTTTAATAAGAAGTGTGAGAATACTTACAAGGGGAGATAGATTCAATGTTTGTAGTGGCTCAGCCATTCCCAGTCCTTATTCAATCCTGAGTTGATTGTATCTAGTTTGCATATCAATTCCAGCTCAGCAGTCTCTCGTTGGAGTCTGTTTTTGAAGTTTTTCTGTTGTAAAATAGCCACCCGCAGGTCTGTCGTAGAATGACCAGACAGGTTAAAATGTTCTCCCACTGGTTTTTGAGTATTATGATTCCTGATGTCAGATTTGTGTCCATTAATTCTTTTGCGTAGAGACTGTCTGGTTTGGCCAATGTACATGGCAGAGGGGCATTGCTGGCACATGATGGCATATATCACATTGGTAGATGTGCAGGTGAATGAACCCCTGATGGTATGGCTGATGTGATTAGGTCCTATGATGATGTCACTTGAATAGATATGTGGACAGAGTTGGCATCAGGCTTTGTTACAAGGATAGGTTCCTGGGTCAGTGTTTTTGCTCAGTGATGTGTGGTTGCTGGTGAGTATTTGCTTTAGGTTGGGGGGTTGTCTGTAAGCGAGGACAGGTCTGTCTCCCAAGATCTGTGAGAGTAAAGGATCATCTTTGAGGATAGGTTGTAGATCTCTGATGAGGAGAGGTTTTAGTTGGGGGCTGAAGGTGACAGCTGAGCTGGAATTGATATGCAAACTAGATACAATCAACTCAGGATTGAATAAGGACTGGGAATGGCTGAGGCATTACAAACATTGAATCTATCTCCCCTTGTAAGTATTCTCACACTTCTTATCAAACTGTCTGTACTGGGCTAGCTTGATTATCACTTCAAAAGTTTTTTTCTCTTACTTAATTGGCCTCTCAGAGTTGGTAAGACAACTCCCACCTGTTCATGCTCTCTGTATGTGTGTATATATATCTCCTCAATATATGTTTCACTCTATATGCATCCGAAGAAGTGGGCTGTAGTCCACAAAAGCTTATGCTCTAATAAATTTGTTAGTCTCTAAGGTGCCACAAGTACTCCTGTTCTTTTTGCGGATACAGACTAACACGGCTGCTACTCTGAAACCTGCCCATACCCTGTGACCTTCATTTCTGTGCTGCTACTGGCGGCAGCTCTGGCTTTAGAGCTGGGCACCCGGGCAGCAGCCACTGCTCTCCAGCCACCCAGCTCTGAAGGCAGCGCCCCCACCAGCAGCAGTGCAGAAGTAAGGATGGCAATCCGTGATCCTCATTGCCCCCCTTTGGGATTGGGATCCCCACGGTTAAATCACTGAAAATTTAGATGTAATTCGGATACTGTGAAATTGACTATTTTAAAAATCCTATGACTGTGAAATGACCAAAATGGACCATGAATTTGGTAGGGCCCTACATATAACACAAGTAGCAGGGGTCACCCAATGAAATTAATAGGTAGCACGATTGTTGTTTTTGTAATAAATAGGTATTACTTTTTCACACAATGCACACTCAACATGTAGAATTCATTGCCAGGGGATGTGAAGGCTAAAAGTATAACTGGGTTCCAAATAGAACTAGGTAAGTTCATGGAGAATAAGTCCATCAATGGGTATTAGCCAAGATGGTCAGGGATGCCACCGCATGTTCTCGGTGTCCCTAAACCTCTGACTGCCAGAAGATGGGACTGGAAGACGGGATAGATCACTCAATAATTTCCCTGTTGTGTCCATTACCTCTGAAGCATCTGCCACTGGCCACTGTTGGAAGGCAGGATACCAGGCTAGATGGACCCCTGGTCTGACCCATTATGGCCACTATGGAACTGCACTACAACACAGCCTCAGCCTCTCTGAGCACCAAAGAAAACATCTCCAACATATTTCCCTAAGGAAAAGGTGCCAAAACCTCTGTTCTTTCAAGTTAAGGGCAATGAGAAGGAGGAAAGGGGAACCTTACCCTGCTGTGTATGGCTTGCAGTTAGGTTCTAGTTTCCTGTTTTTTCCCTAGGCTTCAGTGAGGAATTTTAAAACATATAACACCCACCGAACCCTTTCACAAATCCACCCTTAGCCCTCCATACCCTTTGTGATAGATTACTCCATGGCAGAGACACAAATGGGTGAGAATTTCAGTGATGCCTCAAAATAAGACTATGGCAAACAGTTAGTTAACTTGAAGGAAAAAAACAACTTATTTTCTGAGTTAGTTTCTCCTTAGTAAGGCATGACATGTGTGTGTCAAGCAGCTTCCTTTGTGCCTGCTCCGTGGCAGATGTGATGTCTGCATCAGCCCCCAACTACAGATCCTGCCTCTCTAGCTTAAGATGTAGAAACACATGCTATCAATTCTGATTCATTGCCCGGTGTTGACTAAGATTATGACCATCATATAAATAGGAGCTCAGCCAGGATTTGAACCAGTGACCTTTTAGGTAGAAAAAGCACAAAACTTTATAGCAGGGGTTGGCAACCTCTGGCACGCGGCTTGCCAGGGTAAGCACCTTGGTGGGCCGGGCCAGTTTGTTTACCTGCTGCGTCAGCAGGTTCAGCCGACTGCGGCTCCCACTGGCCGTGGTTCGCCGTCCCAGGCGAATGAAGGCAGTGGGAAGCCATGGCCAGCACATCCCTCGGCCTGTGCTGCTTCCCGCAGCCCCTATTGGCCTGGGACGGTGGACCGTGGCCAGTGGGAGCCGCGATTGGCCGAACCTGCCGACGCGGCAGGTAAACAAACTGGCCCAGCCCGCCAGGGTGCTTACCCTGGTGAGCCGCGAGCCAGAGGTTGCTGAGCCCTGCTTTATGGCAAGACTCTGTGGCTGAGACTATAACAGACTCACATCCCCTATAAACTGGTACCACATTATGACTAATGGGTTGTAGATGCATACATAGGAAAGCCACATTATTTGGAGATGTCATTCTTCTTGAAATCTTTGATGTTCTAGCAGCCCTCACACTTGCTAGTAGCACACATCATTTTGTTCAGCCTAGTAATCATCTCTGGACTCTTTCTATGGTCTCTGCACTTCCTACTTTCTCCTCCCTAGGCACAGTTCCAGAACCTGTACACTACAGTGATCATTACATTGTCCACAGCCACACCAGCTATGGCTAACTAATCTGTTCCACAAAAGGAGAAAATAGAGCCACAACTACTGTATTTGCTAACTATCAACAGAATGGGGATTGAATCCTGAACAGCACCTGACCTGTATATTTTGACTTCTTTTGGTAAATATTTTCTTCTGAGGTCTGCCCTGCACATATCATGTAATTCTGTACCTTTTCCCATGTTTCCTTTGTGTAACTCCAGTTGTAAGGATAATATTCACTTTGAAAGCAAGTGAGGCAGAATTTAAACTTTAGCTCTTCCTAATCTAATTTGGCCTCTGCTAGTTACATATATTTTTGTTGGCCACCCAAATCTACTCTTCACTGGGAGCAAAAGTGATAAACTACTGGAGATAATACTGAGCACAGTTTTATGGAGCCTTGGTTGTGATATAAGGATGGGAACTGTTTTCACCATTACAAAGGAGGAAGAAGAGGACAGAGGAGTACCTGTTTTAGGGAAATGCTGACTTACAGCTGCATTGTAATACTTTTCAATGGGATCCTGCTGATGTGATTAAAAGGTGCCGTTCCACAGTTGCTTTATCTCATTCACTTTGAAAGGGAAAGCAGCAGAATTGATCAAAACATGCCTCCCCACAGCTGCATTCAGAGCCACTTTCAGTGCAGCAGCAGATGATGTGAATGCGAAGTGCTAGGTTTGTTAAATGAGTATGGGATAATGGAAATTGGGTACATTTACTTTTTGCCTCTTCTTTATTCTTCAGTCTCATGAAATGGATCAGTAAACCTCACCCCTATTCAACCATACCCTCCCTATTCTCACTAGGGTTTCTACGAATGTGCTTTGTATACATGTGGCATAATATTTCGTTAAACCTTTTATTGCTTGCCAAAAACAAGTTGTATGGTTGATTTTAATTAGAGCTAGTTGAATAATACAAAACATAATTCATGTAGAGCCAGGGTACGTTTGTTTCACTGTTATTTGGGGAATCATGTTTCATTGATTTTAAGTTTATTTGGCCTTTAGTTCCTTTCTGAAAATGTTTTTGAATCCCCCCAAATTCATCGAGTTTAGCATGAATAATGAGTCAAATGAAAATACTACTATTTGTTGTTCCTGTTTCTGCTGCAAGTTTCAGTCATCCAGTGAGCTTCTAAAGAGTAGGAGTAGGCTCTGGATCTGGAATACCTGGACTCCTTGAGACCACAGGTTTGAGTGCCAAGCATAGTCACCTCAGTCATTCATCCTTCCAAGATAGCTAGTCAGTGAGGTGCCCGGTTATGTAGTGTGCCATATGAAGCTTATCTGAAAACCAAGGTCCTGTCTGCTGGATACTAAAGAGACATCCCATGACATTTTTCACAGCAGCAGGGATTTATCCTGGTGGCTCTGAGAAACATTTTCCTCCACTGTTGTGCAGTGTACTGTGCGCAGGTTGTCTGGCTGCCTGCCTGTGCCACCCTATCTGTCCACTTTGGGATGAATGGTGCTATCAAAAAGTATATTTTTATTTGTATTATCGCAGCACCTAAGAGTCTCAGGACTGGATCTCATTGTGCTAGATGTTGCACAAACAGAACAAAAAGACAGACCCTAGCCCAAAGAGCTTACCTTCTAAATATAAGACAAGAGCCAACAGATGGATACAGACAGACCGATCACAAGGACACAGTGAGACAATATTGGTACAAGGGAGTACAAGGACACAGTGAGAGGATATTGGTCAACATGATAAGCTGTGGTCTCAGGATGCCAGCGGCCTGTTTTATATGCCTCACAGCAAAGGAGAGTTTTGAGGATGGTTTTTAAGGAGGCTATTGATGAGCTTTGCAGCTGTTTATGGGGAATAACTCTCAAGAGTGCGGGGCAGCATAGGAGAAAGGATGAACATTCTTGTTTCAAAATGTAAGTGGGCGAGAGAGGCAGGCATCCTGGGCAGATCGGAGGTGGGAGTCAACCCTGTTAATGTTATTAAAAAATGTTAAACAAATCAACCATTAGATGTTAGAGATTTCTTAAAGCCTGTTCTTGAATACTGTGGGTTGAGGCAATCTTCATTAATAGAACATATTAAAGAAAATTAAAATGTAGTTTGGGTAATTAATTGTCCTCATTATCATCATCTTTTTCTTGATATGTGATAGGGCTAACCATTTAGCCCTGTCAGTTAATATACTCAATGCCTGGATGTTTCCCAAATCATACTTTTTGTGTTTAAAACATTAAAGTGAAAGGAATAGTAGTGCTGGATGAGTCATTCAAACAGAAATCTGAGGACTGCCACAGTCCAGTCTGCCATAATGAACCTGAACATTGGAAATTCAGGATCAGCATGCTATCCAAACCAGCCAGGGAGAGGAGACCAGTGCAGAACTGAGCTCCAGATGGCTGACCTTGAAACAGACAGAATAGGGCTGAGCCTGACTGCTTTTTTTTGAGATTAGTCAAAAAGAAGGCGAGAAAGATGGAGGGTTGGCCATTTGGGAAAGGGGTGTGTCAAGAAACGTCAGTAATTGGGGACACAGGTGGAAGAAGGGATCGGCAGGCGAGGGGGCAGTTTTGGATTTTTGCTACCCTTTGTGATAGTGACAAAACCTAGACCAGAGCCTGAACTTCCCTGGATTCAATCACCTCTCTGGAACGTTGTGAACTGCAGTCTATTCAGAGGGGCATACTAATGTTACTTCAGTAGAAACATGTGCCTTGGCACTCAAGGGGAGAACTGTAGATCAATTGTGAATGCTCCAACAACATCTATGGATATTTGTTTCAAGGGGTTGGTGCACATCAGTAGGGAGAATGTCATCACAGCCCTATTTAACACCAGTATCTTACTTAATGGCAGTACTAACCTACATCATTATTTTCATAGTCATCAGCATACCTAATGCATCACTCCTTGATATCAAAAAGTCTAGGTCAAAAGCCCCAAATCAAAGATTTCTAGGGTCAGACTGGAGAATATAACCCCTTTCACATTTTCCAATGTCAGAGAAAATTTGCTGTCAAATGCAATTGCTCCAGTCATACTCATTATGTGCATAGAGGATGGAAATTTAAGGCTGGGATGAGGGTGGAAATTTCAGAGAGCAAACAGTCAGTGACACTCGCTGTTTTACATTGTTCTTTCTAAAAGCTGGTAAATTAGAAGCTCATCTTCCACTGCAGCCTAGATTTTTTTTAAATTGTTGTACACTTATTTATACTGCCAGCAAAGCAGATTGTTTATGAACTGGCTGCCTTAGTATACATCTAATCCATCTGCACTACAGTGAATATTTTTTTGTTCCATGAAAAGTAGTTGGAAATAACTGTTGATCTCTTTTCACAGGCATGTATCTCCAATTATTGTATCTGACGCATGACTCAACCGATATCATTCATATATACATGTATTTTGGTATGTTGATGCAATTCAGTTCTTTTTTTTTTCTTTTGGTGGGGATAAGTGTAAGAGTTTCCAGATATTTGGGTACAAAGAAACAATGAGCCCAGCCCTTATGTAAGTTAATTCTAGTTTTATATGGGCTCTGTCCTGCATGGTTTTGAGCTCTCTATCATGAACAGAGCACCTTCAACCAACATTGATTTTTTTTGGTTCCTTGACTTTTGGTTTATACTAATATTTGGCCTGTTTTTAAGTAATAGTCAGTGCAAATTGTGAGTGCTCAGCACTATTGGGAGGCCATATTGTGCCTTTGGATTTGAAGCAGAACTCTCCATATATAATAAAATGTAATCAGTGGGATCACTGTTGAGTTGTTCTTCATAGCTAGTGGTACACAATATAGTCTAGGATAAAGCTTATGGGCCAATACTGTTCTCATTTACAGCAGTGTAGATCTGTCATCGAATCACTTATTTCATTGTGGGTCAGGCGATATTATAGACAATCTTTGATTGAGTTAGGGGGGAAATGGATAATTTACAGAATTTCTAAAGTTGAGAATGAATTTAATGTCCTCAAAAATCCTGATTATAATTCTCATGATTAATTTCATACAACATCACTTTTAGTGATATTTTTCATTTACTCATTTATTGCTAGAGTTCTTAATGATTTGCACTAACATGACAATAAACTTAAAATTGATCAAATCCATTTTGTTCTTCCTCAAAACTCCTGAATGAGTACAGCATTTTGTGGGTAGATTGGCATACTGACAGCTCTATCAGTTCCCAAGGAGAGAGACTGCTGTCTTCACTTGTTTCAGAAGCAATGGAAAATGTTTTAGAAGATAATGTGAACTATAAAGATAGGTAAGAAAGCAAAATACAAATTATCAAGCTGACTTTCAATTCAGGCTGCTTTGTAGGCTTCATCAACACAACCAGCATGAAGAGGGCAGATAAAAGGTGAATACAGATTCTCAGTGCTACCCTTTATCTTGGAGACATCTATTGCCCCCATCACAGAAAGATTATTTTTGTTTATGAGACTCTGCCTCATTTGAAGAGCTGATACACAGAATGAATGGCACTCTTTCTATATACAAAGAAATCAGGGGCCATTTCATTTATATTCTATTGCCTATCATGCAGGGTACTGGGTGTCTCCTGTGAGGCACTGAGAGTTTATGCTCCCAGGCACTCAGGCACTTACAGTATCAGGCCCATATGGTCAAATTCTCAATAGCGGGAATAGCTGGGCTGTATTCTGGGAACACTATATGAGATAAAGCGTGTGAGGTTGTGGAGCTGCTCTATGGAATTCATCTAACATCTCTGCTGCCAGAAGCTGGGATGAGAAGAGAGGATACATTCACTGGAAGAGATTTTTAGCCTCCCCCAGCTTACTAATGCTGTGTGCCTATCTGCCTCCAGCACACTGCTTCACATGCAGCACCTATGGAATGGTGGTCTGGAACGGACAGAGATTGCAAACCCTCTGCCCCTCCCCTCAGAAACTCAGGCCTGTCTCCTGTGCAGCAGAATTGCTTTAGGTTGGTTCAGCCTGCTTACCCATTCAGGCTGGTTAACTCTGTGGTATAGTACAAAACTATGGCCCCAGTGCCTTCCTATCACTCCCTGCCTCCTTTGAGATGCTGTCCCAGTGCCAGCCCGAGCTCAGGAACTACAACAGTGACAGGAGCTTGCAGAGGCTATGCAAGGAGGAAGGAGTCATGCAGTGCTCCCTACGCACCCATATAAGCACCTGTCATGTGTATTCCTTTGCTTTCTATGTTTCTTTTGTTCTTCAGCTATATGATTGCCTGACTTTATGATCTCTTGAGTTATACTCTCAACACAGTTGAGATAGTTTAAATCAAAAGTTACTAGCTGTAATGGGGTATACAATCCCCACACTGAGCCGGAAGGGGTTAAAGGATAGAACTGGTCCTTCCAGCCCTGCAGAGCTTGCTCCAACTGGAGGAAGGGTTGAAAAGGGGGCAACCCAGATCAGAAAGGGGGAGGTGGATAGATCTACCCTGAAGGATCCCCATTAGAGTGCTAGTGAAGCCTCCCTCCCTGAAGGACTACGACTGTATGCTGAGCCCGTTTGGTTGCCTTTTCTTTTGCTTTTCATCTTATTTGAACTGGAAACTGGAGAAGAGTAGCAGATGGTAGGAAGGGACCCAGGGAGGGTAACTCGGAGGGCACTTTGGGAGGGCTGTAGCCCCTGAATTTGATATTGCTGTGTGTACCTCAGAATTTGACAGTACTGCAGTCAGTTATTTTGTGTGCTTAATTACTGCCAGCTGAAACCCAAACATTATGTAGATAGGGATAATCTTAGACACTAAGAGGCAAGAATGTGCAGCTGCCTGTTTGTAGCTCTGCTAGTAGAATGGGAAGATGGAAAAAGAAGTGAGCGTATTGTAAGAATAGAAGGAATGTTTGGATGGCCGACCTTGGTCTTGAGCTTTATTGTTGTTATAATTTAAAAATGTTTTAATAATAAAACATAATGAGTAATTTTTCTAAAATTAGGGGTTACTATGGTGACCCATTAGGAGTCACTATAGGTTGTGTGCTTAGTTTAAAGTTAGCTATAAAAAAATTAGGCGAAAAAATTTGCTTTGGAGCAATCCAAGGAAGTTTTCTTTGGGCAAGGATCTGGTATCATAAGAAGTCAAATGAAAGGAGGGGCTCCTCAAAACCATTTCTTAACCTTAGGTAAATGTAAATGTTTTAAAATGCTGTAAACCTACTGTAATTGTGTGTGTGTGTGTGTGCTTAAGAGCTAATAAAAAAGTAGTTTTAAGTGAAAGCACTCTTGCTTGTATCAATTATTTATCAGATGTATGAGCTGAGCCCCATTGATTTATTCCTTACATCCCCTGGAGAGATACAGTAAAGTTACCACTGCTTTGGGTTCTGAAACCTGTTAACCCTCCGAGGGTCCTGGGTTGGAATCTGGTGAAGTGTATGGGCCTGGTCTCCCCTACCACTGCTCACCTCACCTCAACATGAATAAAAGAGGCTCTAGACTGCAAGACCTACCCACAAGGAGGTGGTACTAAGTGTAGCTAACCACTGGGCTACCTAACCTCACCAAGGACTCTATCACACCAGCCTACTCAAATTTATGTGGAACATTAACCATGTAAAGATTTTACATTTGATACACAGTTTTGGCTTCTATTTCTGGAAGGTCATTTCAACACCTAAGAGTTGCTGAATTGTTTATTGATTTCTTAATTATTCAGTGTTTCAGCTTACTTCTCGTGTCTGTGTTTCTTTCTGTCTAAAATGTAATAAATCAAAATATCAAAAAAAAACCCAACAACAACCCAACCCTTTGTCATACCAAGGGCCTGATCTTGTTCTCATTTTAGTCAATGGAAATTTTGCCATAGACTTCAATATGAGCACTAAGACTGTTCGCCTCAGTTCAGGAAACCATCCCTATTTAGGAAAAGTGCTTTCAGCAACTGTTAGGTCTGTAATGAAAACTGGGGCCTAGTAGGCTCACCCCAGTTGTGATCTTAACTGTGGGAAAGAAGGAAAAAAATCATAAAATGTCACAAACCTATAACAATGGAATGTTGATGGGAAAATGTGTACAAGGGAGACAGACTGAATTAGTCTAAACAAAAAAGTCTACTGATATAACTTAATGACTCTGTTAAGATGATTCCTGGAAAACTAGAAATTTGTGGTACTGGAAATCAATTTACCAAAAATGTTGTGATGGAAATGAGGCCTATTTGGAGGACAAAATAATGAGGGGATAGTTTATTTCACCCACCACTCCATTTCGGTTTCTTTAAAAAAGACTCTGGTGGGAACTACAAGCAGACACAAATGCTGGCTGACTGAAAGATGGGAGAACAGGAAGGAGCTAGTGAGCTTCAATGTAATGGCTGTCATCCCCACTGTCTCCTGGGATCCACTGTGACACTGCTGGACCTTCACTGGAGAAATATCCTGATCAGACTGGGCGGGGCCAAAGAAAGGGACCCAGATGAAATCATCATCCCCACTGGCTCTGGCTAAATCTTGAACATATCTGGGATGTGAGCCTTTGTCACACACACCCTTGAGTGATCTTTCTCCTCTCCACCTTCTCTCTCTCCTTTTTCTTTCTCTTTAAATTAGAGTCCAGAGTTGCTGGTAAAACAGCGTGCTATGCCTGTGTTTTTTTCCACCAGATTTTCCTGCAAGAGGAAATCAGCACAAGAGACAGAAGCTGCATTTTCTATCTTTGCTGTTCTCTTCTGACCTCTTTTGCATGTGTTTGCCTTGTGTTGTCTTTTAGTAAATGAATTGGACTTTAACAATAGCAGCAACAACTGCTGAGCCCATTTCAATAGTCTTATCTTTTCCCCAAAAAGGACAGTTATTACTATCTTACCATATAAACAACTGTCAGGCAAGAGGTTTTTCTCTATAAAAACTCTCTATAGGTAAAGGTAATAAGTGATATGGTTAAAATAAAAGCTTTATTTAATACTTTACATTTCAAGTGCTTTAACAGTTTCCCCTCCTTTTCTATGTCTTCAATGAAAGGTTAAAATGATTTTTAATGGTATGTTTGCCATGGCACTAAGAAGGCTGAAGTCTCTGTCAAACTATTTAATGTTGGACAGTGACATGGTCATGTTAATACCTTTGACTGTTTGGGCCCATATATTGCATCTAAATTAATAGAACAGTCTCACTGAAGTCAGTGGTCTGGTAGCCCGGCTGCCCGACCCTTCCTAGCTTGTAGATCCCCAGGTCCCATGATGCACCCTTTGTAGGTTATGGGGGAGGCAGAAAATACAGCTTTGGAAGCAGCTGGTCTCCTTCTTTATGTTGTGAGGGGAAATCTGCACATGGAGGGTTTCCACCTATAGATGGGTCCTAAGGACACAGTCTGGCCCATTATTGTTATTCCTATACCACCATTGGTGTGTGTATAGCAGTGGTGTAGCCAGGATGGGACATTTGGATGGGCCCTGACTTCGGGTGGGTTGGCAATGACAGGAAGGTGGTGGGGTAGGAGGGATCAGGGAGACTGCCTTCCCCCCTCCCCTCCAGCTGGCCTTGTGTGGCTCAATGGACGCTCTGGCCAGGGCCCCCAGGCATGCACGCAGCTCCGGGAGGAGATACCGCTCTCTATCATGCAAGTCTCCCCGCACCCATCCCCCTCCCAACGCCCAACGCCAGGCCCGGCTCCCTGAGGCAGCAGGCCTACCTTTTTTGAGGATTTCCTCTGCAACCGCCGGACTGCCTGCTTGTTCGCCCACCCTCCTCCCAGTGGTGGATTAGCCATTGGGCCAACAAAGCTGTGCTCTGGGGCCCCAGACAATTCAGGGGGCCCTGGAAAAATGGGCACCGCTGTGCCCCAACCTGCTCTGCCCGATGCTCCAGCCAGGGAGCAGGGTCGGGCGTGGGGGCTTGCGGGTGAGCACCAGAGTGGGGCAATCCCCCGCACTCTAACCCCGGGTCCCCGGCTGGAGTTCCATGAGGGTGAAGTGGGGCAAGCGATGGGCTCAGAGCAGAGCCAGGGCTTGGGGTGGGCCTGGATGCTAAGGGGATGGGCCATGGCCCACCCAGGCCCACCCGTGGCTATGCCCCTGGTGCATAGCACTTGCAGACATTAGAGAAGGTAGGATCCCTGCCCAGAGGTTATGATCCAAGTATGACCCTGGTACCCCTGTTCAGGTCCTGATACATTTACATTAAAAAAAAAATCACAGAGACATACTACATATTGATATAATGTCACCGATGTAAAGTTATATCATGTCAATAAACAGATCTTGCAAATACTAAGTCATATTGGAATATCCAGGTGCTTAAAGTTAAGCATGCATGTGAGTTTTTGCAGGTATGGGGATCTTTGAATGTACTTAAATATATGGCTAAATCCACTGAAGCCATTGGGATTTCACTGGTACATCAGGGTGCATCTTAGCCCACAGTCTAAAACATGTAAGAAAAAGAATATTGGGCATGTACCACAACTGGTATTGAAGTATTAGCAGAGCTGGTTGAATTATTGGTTGTGAGTTATTTATCTGACACCTTTTTGCATTTTTACTTCTAATCATTATTTGACTTGCTCTATAGCTAGTCAAACAATAATTAGGAAATAATTGCTTTGTTTTTTTCCCCATCCCATCTTGTAGAATACAGGGTTGGAAGGGACCTCAGGAGGTCATCTAGTCCAACCCCCTGCTCAAAGCAGGACCAATTCCCAGGACCATCAATAGCTGAATAGCCAAATAAGTTATTCACAAATAACTATTGTCCTTATCTGACCATCTCTAATTATTAGGCTATTTGTTTTAACATCTAAATATAATCACACTTAGAAAAGTGTGAGTTTGTCTTTTTCACTAGATCATCACCAAGACCCTGATCCTACAAACACGCATATGCATGCTTAATTTTGCACATGTGAGCTGTCCTCTTGTAGCAAGTTGATGGGAGCAAATACATAATGGGGATAAATCATGCCAGGATCAGTGCTTCAAATTGGCATAAGTAGTAACAAGTCTTCTAGTGATGCTTTGTTCTCTCAAGATATGAATGACAAACTAATATTTAAGCAACTTTTTTTTTCATTTTCATAAATAAATGTGCTGAATCACAGTTCTTACCCAAGTGGGAAATTTATAGCGTTGACTAGATCCAAATAGCTCTGCCAAAACCACACCTGCCCTGCAGCCTCCATTATTCAAGCTCTAGGTTCCCCCAGAATGTAGCTTCCCTATGGTGTTTTATTGCCAAATTATGTACAGTAGTGGTTGTGTGATATGGACAAATGTCTGCTAAGATCTGATATGAGACCACTGAACTAATTTTGCTTGTGACCTGAGCCAGATTTAAACAGAAACCTCTGGAAGGTGAAAGGCAAATATATTAACTCATGTTATTATGAAGTTTTCTCCAGGGCAGGAAGATTTCAATAACATTTGAAAAAAACCTTAAAATTGAAATATGAATAATTTACAAAACAAGAAACCTCAACTAATAGTCTTATGTTCAAATTCAAGACCTACACGACCTGTAGGCGAGGTTGCTGTAATGTACTTGATTTGGGGCTACCTTTGTAACAACTTTTACTGAAGATTGCGACTATTAGAGATGCAGCAGCATGACTTCTCACAGTTCTTTGCACACAATAGTCAGCAAAGCCCATATTCTTCAAAGAGCAGTGACTGCTTACTATTCAGCATGGCCCTGATCCTGCAACAAGCCTATGTGCTTACGTTTAAGCAGGTAAATATTCCCAGTGAAATCAAGTACTTGTGCTTAAAGTCAAGTATGTGCTTACATGCTCTCATTGAAGTAATACTGTTAGCTTCTAAAGCCGAAGACAAGACACATTGCATTGTTATAGCATGTTCAATGTATTGCCACACCCCTATGAATGGGGAAACTGAAAATGAAAGCCTGATTCCCTACAGGCTTGCACTTGCTGTGGGCATGTACTCCTGTGGTAAGCACTTTACATCCACTAACAATTTTTTACACGCCTTGAACAGCTATAAATGAATACATCTGTGCAAAGTAATGGCGAACCAAGCCCAGAGAAGGCCTGTCTAAGGCCACATAGGAAGTCTGTATCAGCGCTGCGGAGAGAGCCCAGATCTCCTAATGCTTAACCACAAAACCATCCTGGAGAGGTGGTTAACATTTTTCTGATGACATCTTTTTTTTATTGGAAAATGCCATTTCTGCAACATCAAAACTGCCTGCGGGAAGTGTCTATTTTGACAACATTTCATTAAGAAAAAGTGAGGCGTTTAATGTCCTAATGTTGTATTTTGCGATTTTCATACCAGAATGTTAATTTTTCATTTCAAAATTTAATGTTATATTTAAAAAAATTAAAAATCAAAATGAAACATTTCAATGTTATTGAAATAAAACACTTCAATTGACCTGACATTTTATTTTTTAAATTTGATTTTTTTTTTTCAAATTTGGAATGAAAACAAATTTCAAAATCATGGAATTGCCCATTAAATGGAAATTCTGTTTCCCACATTGCTGTACCATCCTTCCTTCTCCAGAATCATACAGAATCTAATTACTACCTGTCATCTTATCAGTAACTAACTGCAGGTAGGGCTGTGTAATATATGTGTCTTTATCTATTAGTGTTCCTTTGTGGCAGGACAGGGAACTACACCAACCTGGCTCCTTCCCACACACCGAACACTGCATTTGTCAAGTCCTTGTCAAGACCCAGTCCCTCCTGGCCAAGTCCTCAATAGTCTCTGTCCCCTATAGCATAATGGGGAAGTGGAAGTTCTGTGGCTTTACTAGGGGCTAATCATTCCTAGTTCTCCTGGATTTAGGAGCTTCTTCTCTAAAAGTTCCTGGCTAGCGTAGGTAGGGGAACCCAGGCCTGCCATTCCCCTAGCTTTCAGTTCAGGGTCCTTGTTTGGGGAAGCCAGAACTAGTCCTTCTCTGTCCCTTGCTGTTGCCTGAGCTATTTGTAACCTCCCAGATTCTCCCTCTTTGGAATGTTGGTTTGTCTGGCAGCATCTCACGTATCTGCTAAGGGGATCCTTTCTTACTGTTCTGTCTCTCTAGCAACTACCCCACCCTCCTGCCTTGTACTCATTTTCTCCTCACAGCTGCTTTGGTTCTGCCAATCAACTCTGGCTGAGCAGACAGGCAATTGCTTCATTAACCCTTTGGCTGCTGAACCAGTATGGGTTTTATAGACCCCCATGACAGGCGGGAACTGCTGACAGTCTCAAAGCCTAATCTAGACCAGATTGGATGAAAACCCCAGCACTAGGGAATGCTCTCTCTCTTGACATATCAGAACACATTGGAAGCATGCTAGGGTGCATTGGCTTAACTCTGTTTCTTTTCAGCAGTGTTTCATGTTATGTTTAGAAATGAATCTGAACCATAAAACTGAGATCTTGATCTGTTTTTGAATTCACAAGTTCTGGGCATGTGCAGATCTTGGGCTGTGTTTTGACGTGTAATAGAGATAGGACACTAGCTGTAAGCTGAGTTCTAGATCTAGGCTGAGATTCTGAATTGCCCACTGAGTGCTGGGGTGTTGGGATACAGAGACTGAGTCTGAGTCTTTTCTATTCTTTATAGGTTCTTATACTATGCTTATCATACTGCACAATATCTGAGTGCCTTTCAGTAGTGCATTAAGCCACTTGGCTAACATCTGTCATGGGGCAGGGGGAGGAACACAAGCAGTGGAGTGTCTTGTTTTGGTAGGTTTTATATTTATACCTGTTCCTTTGTATTTATGCTAGAGAAGGCAAGGTCAAAGAAATGCACCTTGCACTTGGAGTAGAAGTTGGTGAGGTTTGTGGTGGCCCTTAGTTCCTGGGGGGAGATCATTCCACAGTCTCAGATTGACCTTCCAAAAAGCTGTGTCTTGCACACATGAACTTTACCTTTAGTATTGAGAATGCCATTGTGCTAAAGGAGCAAAGCTGCATAAAGCGCTTTGGATGATACTTAAAATATCCTGGGCCCAGGCCCTTGAAAATAAGGATTGAGACCTTGAACTTGATTCAAAATTCTATGGGAAGCCAGTCTAGAGAACATGTAGCCTGTGTTTCTGAGGAGACATGCTGTAGTATTCTGTACCATTCACTGGCTAGGCTGTTTATTGCTGTGTGGGATGTTGGATTTTTGGCTTATTCACAGATTTATTGGGCATGTTGCCCTTTTCATCTATACTGATCTAGTTATTTTTTGATGCCCAGAGACCTTTGGGCATGGACTTCACTAAATTAAAGTGTATTATTATTACACTATAA
Organism: Trachemys scripta elegans; assembly: GCF_013100865.1. NCBI lineage: Eukaryota > Metazoa > Chordata > Testudines > Emydidae > Trachemys > Trachemys scripta. The sequence goes on from NC_048298.1 coordinate 281,153,813, forward strand.
TGTCCTCAAGTTCCATGAAATGTTGTATTGTTAGTACAGGGATTTGGATACTGTACACTATTGGCTTTGTCCAAGCAGAGATTGCCAACAATAACTGTGAAAGTTAGCATTCTCAGCTAATTAACTTTGTCAGAAGGAAAGTGTTGGAAAGAATGGACAAATACTTGATGAAAGTCACTTGATCACACTTCACATCAAACAGTGCATATAGCTAGCCTGCCAACTTTCAAAATATACTATAACATTAAAAACACCTGAAACCAGCTAGAGGTTTTCATCTGGGTTCTGAAGAAGCTGCAAAGAGTTTTCCAAGACCAGTGAGATTCATATTTCTAGCTATCTTTTCTTTAGATTCTAACTGACTCCAGGGTTTGGACGTGTAGTCAAATCGAGATGAATCCTCAGAGATCAGTAAATGGATGTGCACTTAACACAATGGGCAGTAGAAATCAAGTGAAGAAATAGGATGACATTGGTTGAAAAGATTTTTGATAAGGTTGGATTTCAATACCAACCCCTCTTCCTTGTCTGTCACCTGGGTGAAGGAAGATAGTATGTTGGGATTTTTCCACCTCATTTGTGAAAAATCCTTTAGAATAATTTGAGTAATCTCAAAGACTTTGATAAACTACTAGGTTTAGTTAAGGGCCAATATTTATCCATAAGATTTTATGTAAAATATACTCTGAAAGGTATTTTACATCTATATGTAAAACTTTCCTTCTATGTTTTTTGTTATATGTCTAAATCTGTATACAGCTCCACTTCTGTTTCATAATCTTCAGATTATGTATATTCCTAGTTTCCTTCTTTAATTTTAGAACTCAAAGTGAACTTGACAGTTCAATTTTTTCTTTCCCTGTGCCCATGGCTTATAATTAAAAGAACAGTAAACTGAGAAACAAGGGAATCAGCCTAACATGACTACCTACACTCTGTACACGGTTCTATAACAAAATTGTGGGATCTGTGTGACAACTCTTAGCCCTGAGCAATTTATACAAACAAGCCAGGGTTTATTTTGGAGGCAGCATAAATGATTTTTCTTCTACATGTAAACCACAAAATTCCCCAGTTACATTTTGGATATTGAGGTTCACAGGAGCCAGCAGTGACAGCCTTTGCTAAGCTTAGGACAGTGTCAGCCAACGTTTCTTCTGCAGGCCAAATGCAGCCACTGGAATGCTAAAATATGGCTGTTGACCCATTTTCTGAGCTGCTTCCCAGATGGGCTTGGTGCATCAACATGGTCTAAGGGTCTGATCTAGCTCATGTTAGTGTCAATGAAAAGACCAACATTGACTTCAAAAACAGTTGGATCAAGCACCAAGAGCATGTCTGATGTGGTCTATTCTGGGTCACAATTGTTGAACGAGATGGATGAAAGTATGGCATGTATTATAAGGATTAGCACCCTGACATATTCTTTGATTGCTATGATTATGTACCATCTATTTAAACTTAAAAAATAACACTGGAAATAGAGAGAAGGCCAAGTTTTTAAAATAGTGTCCTGATTTTCAGAGGTGCTGGTTGCAAGTAAATTCAATTGAAGTTGATGGCAATGATGAATGTCCAGCACCTATGAAAAACCAGGCCACAGGAACATAAAGGTGGGCTCCTAAATACATATTTTGCAGCTGTCCGATGGGCCTCAGCATTCTTGAAAAATCAGGTGCCAAAACATGGATTTGGGCTCCTTTTTTTTGAAAAGTTTGTTTTATGAACAAGTACATATATTTATTAATCTTATATAGTATATATTATAATAAATTCTAATAACAGTCAGTTGTATTTTATGTGAATGTAAATGTTTGGGTGTTTACAAGGGCTGTCAATTAATCGCGCTGTTAAACAATAGAATACCATTTATTTAAATATTCTTGGATGATTTCAATTACAACACAGTACACAGATATGGTGCTCACTTTATATTTATTTTTTATTACAAATATTTGCATTGTATAAAACAAAAGAAACTGTGTTTTTAAATTAATCTAATACAAGTACTGTAGCACAATCTCTTTATCGTGAAAATTGAACTTACAAAACTAGAATTATGTACAAAAAACCCTGAATTCAAAAATAAAACAATGTAAAACTTTAGACCCTACAAGTCCACTCAGTGTTGCTTCTTGTTCAGCCAATCCCTCAGACAAACAAGTTTGTTTACATTTGCAGGAGATAATCCTCCCGCTTCTTGCTTAAAATGTCACCTGATGTGAGAACAGGTGTTCTCATGGGTCTGTTGTAGGCAGCGTCACAAGATATTTATGTGCCAGATGCACTAAAGATTCATATGTCACTTCATGCCTCAACCACCATTCCAGAGGACATGTGTTCATGCTGATGACAGGTTCTGCTTGATAACAATACAAAGCAGTTCAGACTGACACATGTTCATTTTCATCATCTGAGTCTGGAGTCACCAGCAGAAGATTGATTTTCTTTTTTGGTAGTTCAGGTTCTGTAATCTATGCATCGGAGTGTTTCTCTGGTAAGACTTCTGAAAGAATGCTGCAGACCTCATCCCTCTCAGATTTTGGAAGGCACTTCAGATTCTTAAATCTTGGGTCCAGTGCTGTAGCTATCTTTAGAAATCTCACATTGTTACCTTCTTTGCGTTTTGTCCAATCTGCAGTGAAAGTGTTCTTAAAATGAACAACCTGTGCTGGTCATAATCTGAGACTGCTATAACATGAAATATATGGCAGAATGTGGCTAAAACAGAACAGGGGACATACAATTCTCCCCCAAGGAGTTCAGTCACATATTTAATTAATGCATTATTTTTTTAATGAGCGTCATCAGCATGGAAGCATGTCCTCTGGAATGGTGGCCAAAGCATGAATGGGCATATGAACGTTTAGCATATCTGACACATAAATACCTTGCAATGCCAGCTATAAAAGTGCTATGTGAATGCCAGTTCTAACTTTGAGGTGACATTGTAAATAAGAAGTGGGCAGCATTATCTCCCATATCTGTAAACAAACTTGTTTGTCTGAGGGATTGGCTGAACAAGAAGCAACACTGAGTGGACTTGTAGGGTCTAAAGTTTTACATTGTTTTATTTTTGAATTCAGGGTTTTTTGTACATAATTCTAGTTTTGTAAGTTCAATTTTCACGATAAAGAGATTGTGCTACAGTACTTGTATTAGATTAATTTAAAAACACAGTTTCTTTTGTTTTATACAATGCAAATATTTGTAATAAAAAATAAATATAAAGTGAGCACCATATCTGTGTACTGTGTTGTAATTGAAATCATCCAAGGATATTTAAATAAATGGTATTCTATTATTGTTTAACAGCACGATTAATTGACAGCCCTTGTAAACACCCAAACATTTACATTCACATAAAATACAACTGGCTGTTATTAGAATTTATTATAATATATACTATACAAGATGAATAAATATCATATGTACTTGTTCATAAAACAAACTTTTCAAAAAAAAAAAGGAGCCCAAATCCATGTTTTGGCACCTGATTTTTCAAGAATGCTGAGGCCTATCAGACAGCTGCAAAATATGTATTTAGGAGCCCACCTTTATGCTCCTGTGGCCTGGTTTTTCATAGGTGCTGGACATTCATCACTGGTCTTTTTATTGACACTAACATGAGTGTAGTGAGGCAGCTGCCCCACTCTCTGAGATTATGGGCTGCGGCAGGCCAGGGGGCCTGCGCAGATGCACAGCCAATAAGAGAAGGGCTTACTGGGAGCCAATCAGAGCCCAGGTTGGAGACAACCAATCAAGGCCAGGCTCAGCCCTATAAAAAGCTGCTCAGGGAGTGAGTCTGCCCCAGGCCTTCAAGAGGGGAAGATCTATCTCCAAGCTGGAAGGCTAGCACCATGGACAGCGCAGGGCAGGGCAGGCTTGGGGGGAGTAAAGGGAAGCTCCAGCCCGGTGTCTGCCAGACTGCAGGCCCTGAGTGGAAGGGCCTAGTGGGTGCAAGGGGACATAGGGGAAGTGGCCCAGGAAAGCGGACAGATGAGGGGAGAGAAGGAGGACAGCGAGGCTGCTGCCAGAGGGTCCCTGGGTCAGGACCCAGAGTAGAGGGCAGGCCTAGGTCCCCCCCTACTCCCCTTGCAGTACAACCAGCCATTGGCTGTAGGGAGTGGCTATTACAGACCATGCCAGATCCCTGACGGGAGGGATTAGACTTTGGGGTGTGGTTGACTGTGGGGGCTGGAACATAGAGACTGCTGATTGATTTCCCCCCCCCCCCAGAAGGGTGTGTGGAAGGACTGAGGGGCACTGCTGGAGGGCAGTGGTCCTGAAGAGGATGCCGTGAGTTGGTGAGCGACGTGGGCTCAGACACGCCAACCGAGGGCAGACGACGGATGGGACACCACCAGGAGGGGCCGCTCCACTGGACAGAGCTAATTCCCAAGACAACCAGTAGGAGGCGCCAGGTGGTGAGTCCCAACCCTGTCGCAATGAGCTAGATCAGACCCTTAGACCATGTTGATGCACCAAGCCTGTCTGGGAAGCAGCTCAGAAAATGAGTCAAGAGCCATATTTTAGCATTCCAGTGGCTGCATTGTTTTTTTGTTTTTGAGTGAAGTTATGTAATGAAAAATTCTACATTTGTAAGCTGCACTTTCATGATAAAGAGGTTGCACTACAGCTCTTGTATGAGGTGAATTGAAAAATACTATTTCTTTTATAATTTTTAAAGTGCAAATATTTGTAATAAAAATAATATAAAGTGAGCACGGTACACTTTGCATTCTGTGTTGTAATTGTTAAACCAATATATTTGAAAATGTAGAAAAACATCCAAAATATTTAATAAATTTTGATTGGTATTCTATTGTTTAACAGTGTGATTAAAACTGCGATTATTCACTCTTAATTTTTAAATCATGATTAATTTTTTAATCACGATTCATTTTTTTGAGTTAATCGCGTGAGTTAACTGCGATTAATTGACAGCCCTAGTGTTTACTTCAACAGTGATTAATGTGGCATTACATTGATATTCAGTAATGCTGGAGAAGTACAGGCACTGTAATCAAATATAATCAGTATGTAATTCAAATGCTGCATCAATATTGTTCTTTGTTTGCTTTCTCTCTTTATAAAATGGAAACTCTAGGTTGGAATTTCCTGCTACCTTTTCATGCAATAAGGCCAACTTGCCATGGCCAACTTGTGAGAATCAAGAGTAAGGAAGGAAATTGAAGTTGTCATCCTAAACACCATGTCAGTATTTCAATTAGCTCAGAAAAATTGAGGGTCAGGTTGAATCTGTCTGTAATTGTTAGTGCATTTAGAATATTTCAGAATGTAACTTTTTCAAAGTGTCATTGTTACATTATCCAACACAGTCTTTATTGCAGCTTTTTGACTACATAAAATAATGGGATTTTTTTCTGGGGAGTTCACACATCTGAAAATATATTTTAAACTTATTATTTAAGACATTGTAATTTAAAATATATTTATGATCACTGGATAATAAAAAAGAACCAATTATTTCTGATTTTTCCAAAGCCATGATTTTCTAATACAGATTTTCTTTATAACAGAGGTATTTTAATCATGCCAAACTAAAAAAAAAAATTGTAATACAATGGAAATGAGAACAGATATGGGTAAAATGAAAGCCATTAAGAAAAGTTACACAACACATTCTGAAGAGTGTTTCTTTTATACCATATTAAACCATATTTCCACTCATGTTCAGCTGTTTAATTTACAATTTACTGTACAAACATCAGGTGTCACTGAATAGATCCTCACAATAAAATGTCACCCAATGGAATGAACGATTGCATCATAATTTGACAGGAATAGCAAATGACATGCATCTTAGATTACCTCTGGCCTAAAAAGGACATCCCAGCTCTTACAATTTCTCTTTATTCAATAAAAACTTTGTCGTTCCTCTATTTTAAATAAAGTAACATGCTGTTTGTTTTGATCCCAGGCTTGCTGAACTCAGAGTCCACCTGAAGGTGCATATAATTACATTTGCCTAGAAATGAATCAAGTCAAAGGGTCTTTGAAATCTTTCCTTTCAGTGATTACCTGCTTCAGCTTTGGCAGTCAGCAACACATCACTTAGCAAAGGGCAGACTGGTTTATTTGAGGGGGACTTAGCTTGGTTCTGAAAGTTTAGTGATTTATGCTTTGCATGGTTACCTAATTGAGTCTCCTCTGATAGCAGTTCTACTAGAATCTGAAGGCACAGTTGGCATACAGAGTATCTTCAGCTACTATGAGAAACTGACATAGTAGTTAATATTTGACACAGTCACAGTGTTAGAACTTGGTAATAATGTATCTTCAGAAACAACAGTCCTGGATTTCTTTTAAATAAAGTGCTCTGGGTAGGTGATCATTGCAAGACTTTTCCATGCCCCCCAAAAGCAATCTCTTTCAAACAGAGATTTATTTAAAAAAGGAAAATGCCAGTAGCCTCTCTTTATCACTGGAATTCCCTTATTCACCCTTTCATTGTTTCTTTACCCAAGTGCTCGTGTCTCCCAAACCCAGCCCATGACAATTCCTAAACTAGCGCCTGAGATGCTATGTAGGCTTAGTGATCTTATGTTAGAATGGTGGATGGGTGATGCTTCCAGATGTGCTTGTGACCAAAGTGTGATCTCAACAAGAGGATAGTGGGACCCTTGCAAGTGAGCCAGGATACCCACTTTAAGCTGAAAATTAATTTTAGGGACCTCTGTATTCCAGGATTCTGTGGCTATGGGGTGTGCTTTGGAATTCATTCCCTGTGCACAACTGTGCTCCAGAATTTAGTCCTAATGGTTGCAAAGATACCTTTGAAAACATGAGCTGAGTATAAATTGATGCAGTGGTGTTTTCCTGAGTCTACAGATTGCGTGAAACAATAGCTCTGAGAGGGGTGTACTACCCCGTTCATTTCAGTGGACTATTTCTGAAACCTAAAGACACTTTAAATCTGAACATTAACTGCTTAATTGCTTATATTAGCAGAAATATCCATAGATTTCAAAGTCCTTTTCAAAGATGAGTAAGCATAATTCATCTCTATTTTACAGATGAGAAAACAGAGCAGAGAATTTAAGTTATGTGCCCAAGGTCACATAGTATGTCAGTGGTAGAGACAGGAATATTACCCACAGCTGCTGACTTCCAGTCCTGTGCACTGTCTACTGGTCCATGACACTTCTTAAAGGATATCTCAGCCAAAACAAAGACCCTAACACACACTCTCTCTCTCTCTCTCTCTCACACACACACAGAGGAGATATGCAATACCCTGTTCCTTACAATCTTTAACTCTTTGATACTATGCCTTCAATTATTCACGTAACTCAAAGTCATGGCAAATTACTGGGATTTCAGATTTATTCTGAGCATGATTCTTTGGACATGTCCAGTCTAGATGAGTCAGACACTTAAACCTCTAGAAAGACAATCACATTGAAGAGAAATACATATCTTCATAAAGTCAGTAAAGTCAAGCACTTGCTAATAAACTTGCATGTTGTAGAAGCCCAAAATAGTCTCAATTTGAGGTAACTCCTGAGTTGTGGAAGTATTTTGCAATCACATGTACACAAAACTCCTATTGAAGTCAATGGATTTGTGTGCACATACAAGGCCACATTTCTTGCTTAATCCAGATTGTATATACACTCAAGGGGGATGCAAAATACCCCTACACCTAGCAAAAAGTAATTAGATGCAATGTTGGTCTAATACAAGCATACTTTATGGGAACTGGATAAGAATAATCAAAAGTCAATCAATTTTTCAAACCTGTCTAGAATGGAATTACTTCATGCTTTATTCAGTACAGCAGAATTAAAGAAATGCTGTACACTTACTTCCAAAACTGCCTGCTAAAACATTTTTAGCAAACAAATCTGTCACCCTCATTTTTCTTCCAGTCCTATTAATAATCACAACTGTCTCTAACAAATCTGTAATATCCTCAGATACAAGAAGATCTACCTTTTACAAGTTTTTCAAGTTTTTCCACACTTTATGAAGGCCCACATATATAGGAGCTAAAAATGTACAGTACTTTCATTTGTAAACTAATTTGTGCACACATGCACATACACCCTCTCCAAAAAAGGAAGAAAAAAAATCCAACCCAAACAACAACAAAAACCAGATAAACAACCCTCTTTCAACAGAAGCTAGCTGATAGCATTATTCAAGTCCTAAATCAGGTCATCCATACTTCACCTAGCTCAGGGGCACCCATAATTCACCTAACTGAAGGCTGCTGCATTGGCAATTTGCCTGGTGCCTGAAGTCTGCATGATATGTTTTTGTTCTGGAGGTTTATGCAAGAATTTAATTAAAAAATTTTTTCCTTTAAAGGACAAGAGGGATTGTGGGAGTTTTGAGAGGTGTGACAAAGTTCCTCTTCTACCTTGGTGGATCCTGCGCTTATTGGCGGATTTGTTCGCTTCACAGATTCACCCTGTGGGTCAGGAAACAGTCCAGAGACCTTACCCTCAGGTAGAAGCTATAGTCCAGGTCAATTCCTCCTGTGTTTGATCAGGAGTTGGGAGGTATGGGAGGAACCCGGGCCCGCCCTCTACTCTGGGTTCCAGCCCAGGGCCCTGTGGACTGCAGCTGTTTAGAGTGCCTTCTGGTACAGTTGCACGACATCTACAACTCCCTGGGCTACTTCCCCATGGCCTCCTCCCAATACCTTCTTTGTCCTCACCACTGGACCTTCCTCCTGATGTCTGATAATGCTCATACTTCTCAGTCCTCCAGCAGTACGCCTACTCACTCTCAGCTTCTTGCACTCCTCTTGCTCCCAGTTCCTCACATACACTTCCTCTCCTCTAGCTCCCTGGCTTGACTGGAGTGAGCCCTTTTATAGCATCAGAGGGGCCTTAATTAGAGTCAGGTGCTTAACTGCCTCACCTGACTCTTAGCAGGTTAATTGGAGTCAGGTGGTCTATTAGCCTGGAGCAGCCTCTGCTCTGGTCACTCAGGGAACAGAAAACTACTTATCCAGTGGCCAGTATATCTCCCTTCTGCTACTCTGCTGTTCCCAACTGGTCTGGGTCTATCACAGAGGTTACAGTCTGAGAAACTGTGAAGATCACAGGTCTTAATATGCTGTGCCCCATTTGGTCTAAGCAGCCTTCCACTATATGCTTATCTTCACAAGGTTCACCTCTGCATTAAAGATTCTGGCTTTCAATCTGGCTGTTTTTTGCCACATCGGTGGAAAAAGTCTGGTTCTTTTAGGCAGCAAAAATAAACAAACATTTGATGTCCTTCAATAGAGTGAAAATCCTGCATTCACACATTATGGCTTCTGAAGAAATTATTTTCATTGTCTTTTAAAATTGAGTTTCTTGAAGGCAAATGCTTTCTAAGAAAAACATAACTACAAACAAGGTAATCTGAATCCACTGCCACTAATTCCTAAAATCTGGGTCATAACTGCTTCCTTGTCATAGGAATTGTACTCATCAAATTGCCCATTAACTTCTGCTTTCTTTTGGTCCCATGGAAAATAAATACAGAGATGCAGAAGGTGTTTCACATTCATTTTACAGTTCTTTCAGCATGTTAATTGCTGCTGCCATCATCTCTTTGTCCTGAGAAATATAGGTTAGATGAGAGTCCCAATAAAAACATTTAATAAATCTCTCTTTCTCCTGAATGACATCTTTCGGAAAGCCAGGGGTTTTGGGAAGGCATACAGGTCCTAAATGGTCTAACATTGCTAACTGTTTTTTTGTCATACAATGGGTTTTATCCTGGTAGCATTGGATGAAAAAAAAAAAGAATTGATATAGTTGAAAGGAATACAAGTGAGGTTCATTGAAAAGGAATGGTCTCGAAGAATGTGAGCTGATGGCTTCAGAATGTCCCAGATGTTTGTATTTCTCTCACTAGATGCATATGGCAGAAATGTTGCCTATCACCCTGGCTTCTGAGTGGAGCTTCCTTTGTCAACCAAACTAGGAATATTAGCTAGTATAATCTATTTTGCTCTATTGCACACAAGAAAGCGGAGCAGTTTTCACATATCTGATCTGCTATAGAATCTAGATTCTTTCCCAACCAAGAGTACAGATAAAGGAATCTCAACAAAGAAAATCCCCTCCCCCTCTTCCTCCCCCTGGTTAGAGCTAGTGAAGGCCAGAATGGTGAAACTGGCAATGAAACTCTCAACTTCTGGATCTGGGTCATTGATATCCTCATGGGTATAAGTGAAGGCTAGCTCGTTCCAATCCCTCCTTGATTAGTTTTTTTTTAAAGCACCAACTCACATTTGCCCTCAAATAAAGTTACTAATATCTCTGAAACATTAATTTGGTGCTGCACAAAATCCATGGGACATACTTGGATTCCAAGTCTATCCGTTTTTTTTTAAGTCAATCTGCAGTTACAGTGAACTTCCTATTGCACACACCTTGATTATGAGAAGTTACGTAGAAATTACTTTAGAATTTCATTAAGACATACATTCTAGGACTTATTCCAGCTTCTTCCAGAAGCTGGTATTCATTTTCATCTGTTTGCGCCCCCAACCCTGCAGGCTCCTGGGCAGGGGCTTAGCACCCTCTTCACCAGCCCTCACTCTGCCCTGGGTACTCCCAGGGACTGTGGGGCTACTCCATCCCTTGATCACCCTACCCAGGGCCAAAGTAGGAGGTAGCCTTAGAACTAGACAGAAAAGGATAAATTTTCCTAGTGGGTTAAGATAAGTCTAGGGGCAAACTGTTTACTTGGAAGCTAAAGAAGATATCAACTGATGGGATGAAGAAATTCTGCCAGGAGGCACTAGAGGTTGCCAAAATGGCAATGGGGAGTGGCTGTCACCTGCATGGATAACAAAGGGAAGGAGCTATACTGAAACTGCCAGGTTACTGAAAGAAATTAAAACTATAAATTAGGGGAGGAGGAGAGTGCTTGAATAAAATTGTGTTTTATTTATGTTAGGAATGATCTTATTTTCTTAAATTCAGTTTAAAAATTGTGGGGTTCTGTTTTATTTTTTTCCCAGCCAAACCATCAAAGAGCCATGTATCCTGGCTCTGCATCTAGCACCATTTTTAATATAGTTATTTTGGATGCAAAAAATGCATAGGATCCCATAAAACACTATTTTTAATACCATGTCTGTGGTTCAGTATCCTCCAGAAGGATAATACTTGGGCACTAAGCTAAAGGAATCACTCAATCAACAGGCTGGAGCACTGTCATGGTATTTCTGGAAATAGTATTTAGGCAGCAGGACATCTGTTAGTGATGGGAAACAGTTTTACCTTCTGTGTGCATTAGCAAAAACAAATAAACAAAACAATCCCCCCAAATCCTACTATATTCTCAGGAGTCTGAATACTTTAGGCCAGATCCTTAGCGGGGGTAAATTGGCCTATTTTGACAAGAGTCAATGGAACTGTATTTTCTGTCAGCAGCTGAAGTTCTGGCTCTTCATATTTGTAAGTATTGCATCTTCCTCAACTGATTATTTTTGTGCCTACTCAAAGATGAAGATAGAGTCCTTCCTTTCAATTACTGTGCATACAGATTCACTTGTCATCTAGGGGATGATCATTAAGCATCCTGGTAAATGATGTCAATACAGTAGGATCAATAGACATAGACATAATAGAAGCTTTGAAGAGAATTTATGATATAACATTCTGAAAGTGCTCAAGTTTCAGAGTTTATCAACATTGCTGTTATTCTGTAATTTTATTATTAGAAGTAAAATAGGAAATAATTGTGTTTGAGAGCTGTAATTTACAGGTGGACTTGCCTAGAGATTGCTTAAAAGATTTAAAAATGTCAAGAAATTAAAATATAATTTCCCTTCACCCCCCCTCCCCATTTGCACTGTGTTAAACATTTAAGTGACTTTAAAGGGAAACACTGATATAATAAATGTATTACACAAAGCAAAAATATATACATTCAATATTTTGAAAATAAATTGAAATAATAGTTGTCTGAAGATCTTTGACCAAAAGTAGGCAGTCTTACTTGTCAGAAAAATGTAGAATCCTGTATTCAATTTGCACAGACTTTCTAAAACCTTTGCTTAAATTAAAACCCCACTCTCTCATTCTAATCTTCACCACATTCATCCTTTCCTGCATTTTCATCCCTGCTCTCTTGAAGCTAAGATATTGAAAAGGATAATTTTGGCTTGATAGCACTGTGTGTAACTGGACGACTGTATGTTGCTAGGATACCATTTTGGTGGTCAACTGTCTCTAGTGCTGCTTCAATTACTTGCCAAGCTGACAGACATAATATTAGCTTTTATCCCTCCTAATGCTTGGATTATGAAAAGTTTCCATTTGTTCTTTCCATTTTGAGTTTTGGGGGCTGGGGGAGAAGCATGCTTTAAAATATATGAAGATATACCTATCTCATAGAACTGGAAGGGACCCTGAAAGATCATTGAGTTCAGCCCCCTGCCTTTACTAGCAGGACCAAGTACTGATTTTGCCCCAGATCCCTAGAGTGGCCCCCTTAAGGATTGAAGTCACAACCCTGGGTTTAGCAGGCTAATGCTCAAACCACTGAGCTATCCCTCCCCCCTTCTTCTACTTTTTTACTAAGATCAGTTCGATAGTTTTAGAATTTTCCATAGACAATGGAATATAGGACCAGATCCAATGCCCATTGAACCCAGTGGGAGGCTTTCCTTTGATTTTAATGGGCATTGGATCAGGCCCATTTAGAATTTTTTCTATATCTGTGACTGGTGGCCTATTGGCTGACCTATTAGGGACTTTCAAAGCTAAAAGCATGAACTGGGGCTAAAGAGCCAAGGTTCTATAGCTAGGGATTGTAACAGCACAGAGAGGCCCTGAAATGTATGCTCACCCATGGGTTACATATCCAGGGGGAAAATGCATTCTTCTAGCAATGAAAATAATTACTGTTTTTTTCCTTTGGATGGCAATACTTCTGAAACACGGACTTCCATCAGTGCTGCTGAGTACTCAACTCTTTTGAAATTAAGGCTGGTTATTTGGATAACTAATATTGGATTTAAGAGCCCAGACTTAGGTACCCTTTTTGAAAATAATCTTTGTTGTAGTGAACATTCTCTTCCTGCTTCCGGTGAAATCAATGGTAGTTGTGCAATAAACTTCAGTCTGAGAGGGATTGAGTCACAAATATTAAATACTTCAATAAAAATATCAATGAGACTGTGTACTTACCTGTGCAAAATCTTGCATCACTCAATAGCTATCTTCTGTGAGAAAAGGGGAAAAATCAATCAACAATATAGAATTTCAGTTCCTAGGTGGACGTGATGTAAACCCAGCTAACTACCAAATCTTGAACAATGACGCTCACTATCTTATTATACAAGAACAACCTATCTCACAATAGAGAGTGTGAAAAATAGGTGGCACACTATCTACATGTGGTGGAGTGAATGGGCCCAAGAGGCTGTCACTAAAGCATGCAGAATAACCACTACATTCAAGAAATCAGACAGGCATTAGATAGCAACTAGGAATTTACTCCTTAATGTCACCGACAGTCATTACATTTGTGTCTGATGAGAAAGAGCACAAAGAGTACTACAGCATACATGTCAACCTGATGCCCATAGCAGTACAAAAGCTATTGGCCGCAGACAAGACTGTTGGCCAATGTCAAGCTTCCCTCCCTCCACATTCCTTTATGCCCAGCACTGAATTCATGATTACTAACATCTGCACATTATACTGGCAATGTGTCATTATTTCCTGGCATCTATGGATGTCAGGGGAAGACTAGAGCACTTTGCCTAGGCCATGCACAGCTGTGTGTAGCTATGGTTCATCCAGACCATTCTGAGAGTTTGTCTGATTCATGGCCAGTGATGAATATGAATGGATTTTAAAAAGTCAACATTTATCCAGTTACCTTACAGTGATATACTTTATCATAGTTTTTCCTTAAACAAATGAAGTACCAGTGTACAGTACTTGAGATTTTTTAAATTGAACCAAATTAAACCCCAGAAAAATAGATGCCAAATGGCAAGATATATGCAAATCCCAATGCTTTATCTAATGTGGTTAGGGGTAGGGGTATTGTAAAATGGGACCCAACCTAAGGTGACCAGATGTCCCAATTTTATAGGGACAGTCCCGATTTTTGGATCTTTTTCTTATATAGGCTCCTATTACCCCCCACCCCCTGTTCTGATTTTTCACACTTGCTGTCTGGTCACTCTAAACCCCACCCTAAGTTATCTCGGTGGAATGAGAAACAACCCGTCTCTCACACTTCCAGCGTTACACAGAGAACAGGCTGGGTGTGGTTCCCTGCCTGTGGGAAGGGATGGGACAGTAGTAACTCCAGGGGACTTCCATCCCCCTGATCTAGCTAGCAAGGCTACATCAGCAGCAACATTCGTGTCTTGTGGCTGCTCTCTTTTCCCTATCCTTTCTCTGTAACATCATCTGTTTAATTTGTAAGCCCTTCAGGGTAAAGATCTAGAGCAAGTTTCAATGGTATACTCCCGCAGCTTCGCACCCACTCTGACAACACAAAACAGCCATAAACCTCCCTGAATTGGCCAGTTTGCATCACTGGAGCAGCACACAGTAGACGGGGGCCTTGGTGAATTTGGACTAGTGTCCATATTTATTTCTTAAAGGGCTGAGCATGCTCGTTGTGTAATATGTTATATCAAAAAGTACTTGAAGTTGGGAGTCATTGATGTATCAGCACCCAGAGTGAAACTTCCCATAGAAAGCAATCAAGTTTTCATGAAGTAACCACACCCACATATATTATTCGGAAGACCGAGTGGGAACTCCAGGGCTGGTCAAAAAACTTTCAGTCATAATTTTTTATCAACGGAAAACTGGGGTTTGACTAATGGAAATTTTCATGGAAAGTGTTTGCTTTCCTCACAATTTTTTTATTTTATTTGTCAGAAAACTGATATTTTTGTTTTGTTTTTTTATTCAAATTGGAAATTTTCCACAAAATTAAAAAATAATCTAAATTTTCTACAGCAGAGAGAAGGAACCATTTTTAGATCAATACTAGTTAATTCACTCTCTGGTGTAGCTGTTAAAGCTTAATGTCTCCTTTGTATTGCAGATAAGCTGCACAGGGTGGGGTTGTGGCCAGACCACGTGGTCTCACTGAGTTTATCAGATATAAAACTCAGGGGCTGGTATATTAATAAGTCATTTTGGCTCTGGGTTTTGGGGCAAGAATGGTGGATATGTGTGTATATAAGAATGCTGCTTCCAGGAACTGGGCAAATGAGCCATGCCTGAATTTTCTGCAGAAAGGGTTGGTGGATTATAATTGAGTGAATAATTGCTTCAGTTCTGGGGATGATCCCCTAAAATATTGTTTTGTTTTGAACTGAAGCTGATTTTTGTTTGTTTTTCTTAAACAAAATAAAAGAAAACCTAAACCAAAACCAAAACTATTTAGCTCAAAAAGTACCTGACATGAAATATTTGGGTTTTTTATTTCATTTTTGGGGTGTTTTTCACCTTTATGTTCCTTTGTTTTTAATAAACATAACTAAATTTTGAAACAAAATATTATTTAAAATTAAACAAAACATTTTTGATTCTTTCAGAAACATTTTTCCTCCCGCCCCTCTCCGTTTGAGCAATTTACCAGTTTTGTGAATAGCTATGGTACCCCAAAATGCATTTGTTTTTTGGCAAATTTACTATTTGCTGAAAAAATTTCACCCAGCTCTACAGTGAATAGTCTTCTGCTACTTCTATTGAGAGAAAAAAGGATTTGTGTTTATTTTTAAATAAACACACTACAATAAGAAAATACCTGGTGATATCACCAATTTCTCCTCCAGACACAAAACTGATCCATAAGGTGCTAAACATGAATTTATATAGCAAACTTTGTACCACCTAGGAGTTGATCCTGAGGAGCATATCGTTGTACGGCTGTCGCTTATTACATTTGCGAGGTTAACTGTGATTGGTAAATGTGATAATTGTGCCCCTTAGCAAAGGGATGTACCATGGTTCATGGTGGTGATATTGCTATCCTTTTTAACTGTGCTTCTGTTTGCTGCTCATTATTTTGTTTATTACCAGCCCCCTCTGGATTTTATTGCTACTGAAATTTACTTCACAGTCTGCCACTTTACAACTAGCTATAACTCACCTATATACTTTTTCTCTTTCATGTAATCCAACGTCTTTCTTCACATTGCAACCATTGCTGCCTCTGGGTTGCTTCTTTTCCCTGGCCACACATGGAACACAGAGTCCTAACTCAAACAGGGGGTGTCTGTCTCAGGGAGCACAATGGAGCTTCCGCATGAACACACACTGCTGCTAATTGTCCATTGAGAACTCATTGCTGGGCAATATTGTATGTGTTTTTGTGTCTATGCCATCTAGACCTTGGAATGTGATGGCACATGGGAAGCAGCAATGTTTCTGACTGGATTTGGGTACAGCTGCCATGTGTACATGCACAATTCTGTACAGAAACATAATCTAAACACAAGCCAATGCTTGCCTTCCCATTGTGACATGCTCGTGGCAATGACTGCTGGGTTGTTTGTCACAACCTTCTGCCCTGTTTAGAAATCTATGGCTGCACTGCTCATCTGCCAAAGTAGAGGACATTCTGTCCCCTATCCACTCTGGCTGGACTGCCACTGTGCTCAGAACATCCATTCACAAGGGAGAGGACACACCACTTCATTGTGCCTAGTGCTGGGAATCACTCTCCTCTTTGCTTTACATTCATCCAGTAACAGAGGTCCAGTGAAAATTTCTGGCACAAGAATTCTGGATGCATCTTATATCACACTCCTGATTGTGATGCTCTGTGCCTCGGGGGAACACCCTGCAATCCCATGTTCATCCTTATAATATGATTGTGTAGTCTTTGGAAGGCTCATGATGCACTGAGTATTGTTGTTATAGTAATGTTATAGATTGTAATTTCATGTATATAGTTATGAGGCTGAAAATCTGTCCTCATGGCTTAAAACAAGCCCAGGCAAAACTCTCCAGGAGCAGCGGGGCAGTTCACACCTCATCAGGGCATGCATGGGACAAATCCAGCCCAGCCTCAGAGGAACAAAGGGCACTGGCCTAGGCAGCAATGAAGGATCTGTTGGACTCTCAAGTGAGTCACCCCCCCTTCCCTTGGTTAGTTTGGGACTATGATGAGGTAATGCTCACCTGACTCGGGGGAGCGGGGGTGGAGCCAAGAGGGAAGAAAGAACAGGATAAAAGGGAGAGATGTTTGCCATGCTCTCTCTCTTCTACCTCCACCTACAGACACTACCACCAAGTAACTGAAGCACTGATCAAAGGGGAGCGCCTCGCTGAAGGGCAACCAGACTGCCTGTAATGAAAAGCATCTAAGTTTGTAAGAGCATTGAAATTTTAAGATCAGCTTAGAATGCATTTTGCTTTTATTTCATTTGATCAAATCTGACTTTTTGTGCTTTCACTTATAATCACTTAAAATCTATCTGTTGTAGTTAATAAATTTGTTTGTTTATTCTACCTGAAGCAGTGTGTTTGATTTGAAGCATGTCAGAGACTCACCTTGGGATAACAAGCCTGGTACATATTAATTTCTTTGTTAAATTGATGAACTCATATAATATTGCAGTGTCCAGCGGGCATAACTGGACACTGCAAGGCAGAGGGTTGTCCTAAGGTTGTGTCTGGGACCGGAGATATTGGCTAGTGTCATTCGGTTGCACAAAGCCAGCAGCAACTGGCCAAAAAGTGCTCACTCACATAGCTGGGAACAGCTTACATGCCAGAGGCTGTGCGTGAACAGCCCGGGAGTGGGGGTTCTCACAGCAGAGCAGGGTAAGGCTGGCTCCCAGAGTGAGGATTGGAGTGACCTAGCAGATCACTGGTCCAGATAACACCAGGGGAACATCATACTGATCACTTATATCTTGTGTCCACCCAAACAAGAACTTAGCTCTCTGTTTCACATTGTGATTGCCATTAAACTTCGCCTGGCTGAATTTACATAGACCAAGATTTCCTATATTACACAAGTACTAGTTTATAGCTGTGATTATTCTATTAAACTGTTTGCTACCATATAACGTGGCATATGTTGCTGAGCTTTTTGCAATATCTGTTTATGTTTATGCATATACACTAAAACTAACAAAAATGCTCTTCAGCAAACAGTATTTTAACTGTATCATTCAGTTTTAAAAACCACCAATGCAAACATTCCCTGAAATCTTATTAAAAATTGCTCAAGATTAATGTATAGGTGCAAATAGCAATACAAAGGCCACTGACTGCTAGCAGTTATTTACATAGTACAGTGAGTCTGTGTGCCTCATTTCTTGTCTAAAAATAATTGGTTCATTAACCTTACCCATATTTATAACCTGAGCATATTATTATATTCCAGTGCAAGAACAGATAAGTATTGGGGGTGCACATGCACAGGTATGTGAAGTGTTCAAATTTAGCACTCCTGAATATGAATGCACCCACACATTTTCCAGGGTCAGGAGGATTTTAGGGAGAGGGAAGAGATAGCACAACTTAGGGATAGGGAAACCAAAAGTCTCTTGTTTTCAAATTATTGGTGAATTCTAGTATTATGGAAAGTTAAGTGAAAATATAAAATTACATTGGAAAACAGTCTGGCTTAAGATAATGATCACCAACATGCGTAAGAGTGGCACAGTTTAGTCACTTATAACTACTGTATTATGAAACTTGACTAAACAACTAGCTTTCTAGGGAACCTTGTGATTTCTTGCTATGTGAGTCCCACATGTGGGACCAAATAGTTCTTTCATGAAGATACCTTTGGGATGGGTACTTCCTAGAGATTCCTTAAACCATCCCTTCTTAGGGGAAGATATATGAGGTTAGAACCCTCATTCTTACAGAAAGACCTTCCACTTGTAGGCTTCCGTGGCCCCATGCACTCCCAAACAGCAGGATGGGGAGTTTGAGTATCTTTAGAAGAGAAGTTAATATGTACATAGCATTGGGGTATATTTGACGGATAACTGCAGTACAGTCTCATACAAGAGTAAAATCCAGCTTGATTTTGCTTCTCAGCGGATTGGATTAGTTCTCAGAGAATGACTGGGTGTCACTGGTTAGGAGGATAACCCATAATTAAAGTTCCTATTTTGGCATTGAAATGTTTAGTAAGTTTCATGGCAGAGGTGCAGGGGAGAAAATGATAAGGCATGGAAAGGTCACCAAGTAATATAGTTTTTGCTACATCAACATACACAAAAGGGGAGAGAGGCTGGCAAGTGAGCCCACGCCACATTCACCCCATAGCAGGGCTCCTGTTTGGCACGTCTAGGCTTGGCTCCCTGCTCTGAGTATTGTGACCTGGCATACAGGATATCAGCACCACTCCAGGTTTTGCCCTTCTGTAGATGGAGATGGAGGGATGGATGGACTAAACCTGATTGGCACAGAGACTATATGTGCCAGGTCGCAAAGCCACTGTGGAGGTCTAATCAAATGTATTTTTACATCCATTTCCAAGATTTCACAGACTGTATTCAAATTCACGATTTCTGTGACCACCGTCATCTCCCTGACAAAATTCGTAGCTCTACCCATAATTAAAGGTTCTTATACAGTTCAGAAACAACTACTGAGCAGGTCCAGTAGCTGCCACACCCTGTTTCTGGACCCTTCTAGCTGATTAGCTTGGTTCTCTGCACATGTACGGAGACACAGTGTATTCCAATGAAAATCCATGTCTCTGCCCCATTCTCTTTCTACCTTTCTTTTGGACAAAGTGAAATGCTGCACCTATAATACACATGGGTTATATTTTCCTCTCTCTAAAACTTAAATTTGATTGACTTTTTGTGATGTATTAAAAACTTTGTTAAAATTGTAAGCTATCACTTTAAATTCTCAGGGGGTTTTCTGGTCCTGCTTGCAGGCTAGGAAACTCTGTATGGAAGCATGTGCTCTGGGGCTAGCAGCAAGCCATCGGCAAAAAGTCAGCCTAGAGCAAGGTGGGTTGAGTTCAGCCACTCTGCCTTTGGAAGCAACCTGCTTTGTCTCTCTCTGTTTTGGTTCTTGTGTTACAGTTGTCAAAACTGCAGCGTTCTACTAGACTTGATTTTTCTTTTTTATTATATAAAACATCTACTGTAAATTATTTTCTCTTTCTTATAACTAGATGTGTTTAGAATATCTTTTATGTTACATTGAAGTATTGTGTCTGATTCCATCTGTGCCCTTCCTAAAATATTTACAAGTGCCCTATTTACACCTCTTTTGATAAGGTGCACTGGTGGAGCACATAAATGTGAGGAAAATTGCTGTGAAGGTACAGAAGAACTAATTACAGCATCATAATTAGTTGAATGCTTCAACAGCCTTAAAGGAAACAGGCAAAGTGCAGAATTTGTGGCTTCTTATGCATCCCTACTAAAGGACAGCAGCCTGCTGTCATGCACTGTCTGTTGCATATGGAAAACTAGAGCAAATAGCAGATGGGACCTTCTGTATCAAAAATTCATTTTTGTGTCTGAGTACACTTCTGTTTCTGAAGGAATTTATAAACTCAGCTCAATTATATTCTCTTTATATATATAAAGTATATAATGTCTTATTTATAAAAGCAGTAGAGTAGATTCACAAACATACATTGTTCGGTCATAGATATTGAGACTGTATAATTAACTTTCGTTATTCACTAACATTCCAACTCTGAATCTTCAAGGCCACATGGTGCAAAACAAAAGGTTAAAAATACATCATCTTCATCAGGTTTTCATAATACAATTAAGTGGCATTTTTCTTGAACCACATATTAATGACAGTAAATATAACATGTATATATTTTATGTCAAACTGTTAATGAGAGCAATCAGTCACAGACCTGGGTAAAGCCAATGGTTGTATTAAGCATGCCTCATTCAAAGGAGCATAACAACCACCATACTGGGTCAGACAAATGGTCCATCTAGCCCAGTATCCTGTCTCTGACAGTGGCCAGTACCAGAGCTTCAGGGGAGGTATACAGAATGGGGTAATTTTGGAGAGAAATACCCCTATCTTCCCCTCCCAGTTTTTGGTTATGAGCGGTTTAGGGTAACCCCAATCATGGGGTTGCATTCCTGACCAACATGGCTAATAGCCATTAATGGACCTATCCTCTATGAACTTGTCTAGTTCTTTTTGGAACCCAGTTGTACTTTTGGCCATCACAATATCTAGTGGCATTGAGTACCACAGGTTAATTGTGCATTGTGTGAAAAAGGATTTCCTTGTCTGTCCTTGCCTGATACCTTTCAATTTAATTGGGTGACTTCTGGTTTTTGTATTGTGCAAAAAGGTAAATAACACTTCTCTATTAATGTTTTCCACACCTTTTATGATTTTATAGATCTTCATCATAGTCCCCGTTAATTGTCTCTTTTCTAAGATGACCAGCTCGAATCTTTTTAGTCTTTTCATGTACAGAAGCTGTTCCATGCCCTTGGCCATCATTTCCACTATATCCTTTTTGAGATAGGGTGATCAGAACTGGACATAGTATTCAAGGTCTGAGTACACCACACATTTCTATAGTGGCATTATGATATTTTCTATACCTCTCCAAGTAGTTTCTAACATTCTGTTAGCCTTTTTGAGTGCTGCTGGGCATTGAGCTGAATTTTTCAGAGAACTATCCACAATGAGTCCAAGATCTTTCTTGAGTGGTAACAGCTAATTTAGAACCCATCATTATATATGTGTAGCTAGGATGACTTTTTCCAAGGTGCATTATTTTGCACTTATCAATGTTAAATTTCATCTGTCATTTTGTTGTACAGTCACCCAGGTTTGTGAGATCTCACTGTAACACTTCACAGTCAGCTTTGGTCTTAATGCTCTTGAATAATTTCATATCATCTGCAATCTTTGCCATTTCAATGTTCACTCTCTTTCCCCGAACATTTATAAATTCATTGAACAGCACAGCTCCCAGTACTGATCCTTGGGGCACCCACCTGTTTGCGACCTTTCATTGTCAAAACCAACCTATCTTTTTAACAGTTACTGATACATGAGAGGACCTTCTCTGTTATTCCATGATGGCTTAGTTTTTTTAAGAGTCTTTGGTGAGGAACCTTATCAGAGGCTTTCTGAATGTTCAACTACACTATATCCACTGGATCACCGTTGTCCACATGCTTGTTGATACCGTTAAAGAATTCTAATAGATTGGTGAGGCGTGACTTCATTTTACAAAAGCTGTGTTGACTGTCCACCACAAATCATGTTAATCTATGAGTCTGAGAATTATCTTCTTTACTATAGTTTGTATCTATTTGCCCGATGCTGAAGTTAAGCTCACCAGCCTGTAATTGTCAGGATTCCCTCTGGACCCCTTTTAAAAAATGACTTTACATTAGCTACCTTCCAGTCATCCAGAAGCTTGTTTAAGCAATAGATTACATACTACAGTTAGTAGTTCTGCAGTTTCACATCTATATGTATTCCTTCAGAACTCTTTGGCAAATACCATCTGGTCCTGGGGACTTGTTACTGTTTAGTTAACCAATTTGTTTTAAAACCTCTTCTACTGACACATCAGAGTGGGACAGTTCCTCAGGTTTGTCACACACAGCAGAGCTATTCTTTTAGGTATCCCCCTTACATTCTGTGCAGTGAAAACCAAAGCAAAGGATTCATTTCATGTTACTGTGATGGCCTTGTCTTTCTTGTGCTCCTTTAGCACCTTTGTCATCTAGTGGCCCCACTGAGTATTTTGCAGGCTTCCTGCTTCTGATATTCCTAAAAAAGTTCTTATTAGTAGTTTTGCATCTTTAGTAAGTTGGTTCTCAAATTCTTTCTTGGTCTGCCTTATTATATGTAACCTGCCAGAGTTTGGACTCCTTCCTGTTATCCTTGCTAGATTTTGACTTCCAAATTGTAAAGGATACCTTTTTGCCTCTAACAGCCTCCATTACTCAAATGTTTAGCTATACTGGCATTCTTTTGGTCCGCTTATTGTCTTTTCAGTTTTGGTGTATTTAGTCTGAGCCTCTATTATGGTGTTCTCAAATAGTCACTTTCGACAGCACCTTTTAATTTCCATCTTACAAATGTCCTTATTTTTGTGTAGTTCTCCTTCTAAAGAAAAATGTTACTGTGGTGGGGTTTTATTTGTATTATCCTTCTCCACCCCCAGGATATTACATTTAATTACATTATAATCATTATTACTGACCTGTTCAACTATAGTTACTTCTTGGACTAGATCCTGTGCTCCACTGAGAACTGAATCAAGAATTGCCTCTCCCCTTTTGGGTTCCAGGACTAGCTTCTCCAAGAAGCAACCATTTATGGTGTCTAGAAATTTTATTTCTCCATCACACCCTGAGGTGACATTTACCCAGTCAATGAGTATATCACACATTATTATTGCGCTTTCTGTGTTGGTAGCATTTTTAACCTCCTTTAGTATTTCTTAGTCACTATCTCCATCCTGATCAAGTTGTCAGTAGTACAGGTATTACCTACTTCTAACATAAGAACATAAGAATATACTCTATATACTTCTTGTTCAAGCATGGAATTTGTATGCATGGAGATTCAATGCTACTGTTTGTGTCACTAAATATTTTTACCTTTTTTGCCTCTATACTTTGTTTTACATATAAAGCCTCTCCCACAACAGGCTGACCTACTCTGTCATTCCTGTGTACTTGGTACCCTGGTATACCATATTCCAATGATAATCCTCATTGCACCAAGTTAATATGAAGTCTATTATATAAAAATCCTCATTTAATGCCATCTATTTTAGTTTTCCATATTAGTATTTAGACTTATAGCATTTGTATATAAGCACTTGTACATTTTGTCAATAATCAGTTTCTTGCCTTCACGTATTATTTTTAAAATGGGGCTCTATTTCATTTGATTGTTCCTCTATAGCTCCTTCTTGTTCTTTACCTGTACTGTACTTTACTAAGATTAGCATTCCCCCTTTAATAATAAGGGGTCAAGCCGGGACAGGATACCAGGAAGTCAGAGTCAGGCACTGGGTTACAGACAGCAGGCAAGTAGCAGAGTCAGGGACAAACCAGAGTCAGAAGCTAGAATCTAGGGTCTACAGCAAGGATAGATCAGAAGGGGAACCAAGCAGATAATCTACATTTGTTGCTCAGACAGCTCCCTAAAATGACTCCCTGGTTTATATGCCATCACAAGCCAATCAGTGGGCTGCGGGGTGCTGCCACTCAGGCCCTTCTGGGCGCTATTTCCTGCAGTGTCTAGCTTCACAGGGTCCTTCAGCAGTAATTCAGCCTAGCCTTCCAATGGTAAAGTGGAAGCACCATTAGCTATAATCCCAGGTTCCTTTCCTACTAGTGGAATTGTCTTTTCTCAGTGGAATCACCATGATACACCCAAACTTCTCAGATACTTGTTTCTGGTAGTATGCCAGATGTACCACAGCTCCCAGGCAAGTGCTGAAGGCCCTTGATGTTCTAGGCTTTGGTGGGTTCCCAGTAAGCATGCACAATTACTTGCTAGGGCTGGAGGGGAAAGATTGCAAATACCATAGGCACAATGTCTTGAACAGCCAAAAATCAGCATAGACATTCCTGACCCAGCTCCTTGTAAGTACTGAAATAATCATACCCCATGGGCCACTCCATACCTAGTATCTGGGGTAGTCCTAGAAAATCTCTCTCTGAAAAGAGCAATTAAATGCAGGTATGTTGGTCCCATTGTTCACAGTGCAGTCTCATAATATGTGCGGTCTGTTAGGGGCCCGTCTGCTTTGTTCTCCTGTTGTGCACCTGTTGAAGTGAATGGTAGTTGGAGTGTGCAGTGCATAGCAAGATTATGCAATTAGATTGGGATTTAATGGGGTTGTGGTTCCTACTACAAAACAGGCTAGACAACCCCTCTGCATGCCTCTTCAAAATCTTAAAAGTAATCTAATAGTACAATTCTAGCTTTTCTAACTGTTTTGTTCACTATAGACTTATAAAAATACAGTTCTGACTTAGCAAAGAGGCAGTGTTGCCACCAAAATGTGCTTTTTCTTCCTAGTAAATTAAAATTTCATTGCTCATTCCTGCAACTGTGCTGAAGCTTTCTTTTTGGGAGTAAACGGTTCTTCAGGGCAATTACTCTGTGTAAAAATGTATGAGATGTATCAATAGCGGTGACCTCTCTGTCACTGACCCATGCTGATAAATTTCTGGAATGAACTCTGTCAATGGGTTTGGGCGGAGGAAGGCTAAACTCTACAGAAGGAAATCTATCACATACTGAGCTGTGCTTAGAGTTTGCTTATTAGAAGCCATGAAAAATAAATGGGTTACGTATGAAGCTTATTTTTTCACCTACAGAATGACTTAGGGCACAATGGACTACATTGAGGGATCCTCCATTATTTCAGTCAATGTTTTAGATATTCCTCTTCAATGTTGGACAAAATACATTCCTAATTTCAGTGGAATTTACTTTTACTGTCAGAAAATAACCTTTAGCTATGCAATGTGTTTTATACCTGCTAGACTAAGTCCTAGAGTTTATACTATGCCATTATCCACACCAGAAAGTAAGACATATGATACCAAAAAAAAAAAAAAAACCCATCTGATATATTGACAAGGAATCACACTGGATTCAATATAGTTGTCAGATATGCATAGGACTCAGCCTCCGAGGATTCAGTGATTGAAACAGTAACAGGATGGGATTATTACTTATGAAAAATAAAAGTAGTGGGTGAGTATAGGAAGCGCTGGAATTCAACTTTGCCTCTGCATAGTCCTGAGTGAATTACAAAGAAAATAAAGGGAATTCTGTAGCTTTACCAGTTTTATAAAGTACAAATTGCAAAATAATAGTTGTGGGAAAACAGAATGGAGTGATATCTTACCTATAAATGTTAAATATTTAATATTGGCACCCAGGATGCACACTACTTAATTGGCGCTTAAAATTTAAGATACTTTATTTCATACAGTAATTAAAAAGGCCATCACTTAACAATTATCAGGAATTTAAAGTGCCTACATGTATCAGCTCGAAATCTTCATCAGGGAGAAGGAACAAATGCAAAAAGTCACATACTTTTATATAACTGTTCAGAAACAGTAATTTCAGGTATTCATCTTCAAAAACTCTTTGACATTTACTTGAGATTAATTAATCATTCAATACAGACCTGCCTGCAATATACATTGCTATCAATCACATAATATGACAATGACAGTGAGTGAAAAATACCATTTTTTCATTGTATGTAGACAAATAGCTTAAATACCCCCAAATCTAAACATGTGTGAATTCAGCACTGTTATTTCATGCCTTTAGTGAAACTGCAGCTAATGCTGTAAGAATGTTTTGTAATTATCTCTTTTATCTTTCTAGCACAACCTCTTTTCAGGCTCAGGGTTGCTGCTGAAACCATAATTAGCTTATCTAATACAGCTGAATGAACAGTAGAAAACAATGTATGGAAGTGGTTTCCTTATCCTCTTTCAGGTACAATTCAAGCTGCAGATACATATTTGGGTCAGAGCTAGCTGAGAAATCACCTATCTTTCTGTGCACTATCCCCAAAGTTGAGAACAACTGATGTGCTCTTGTTTTTCAATCCCTCAGTGCTAATGCTGGGAAAAGGCATTTTCAGTGCTTTGTAATTTGTTTCCCTTCTTGATCCAATGGAGCTTGAGTGTGTTAATGTTCAGGGCATTATGCAAAACTAATCTGTTCCCTTAGGAAAATTTTGGGGGAATGTCTTTTTATAGTCTAACAGTGGGATTCAATCCATTATATTTAGTTTGGTATTGGACAATGAATGTAGTATTACTTCCTATTGTGGATTTGTGTCAAAGGAGCAAGTTAATTTTCTAACTTGATATCGTATATCACTTTTGAACAGGTACAGCTGGAAACACAGTCATTTTCAGGCATCAATCCCTTTGAGTTTAGGACCCCTGTCAGGCTCCCAGTTTTCCTCTGCTTTCCATCGAATGGACAGGATGGATTTGACTGATCCCAGTGTTCTCTGATGAAGATTCTCTCCACACAATATTGTCAGAGGAAATCTTTCTCTTCCGAAGCTGTTGTATCCGAAATGCCATGCTCATATATCCCTCAGAAACATTCTATCTCTATTCCAATCTGATATTCAAAACATACTGGTCAGGATTTTCAAAGGTGAGTGAGTATCTGAAGTTATGCTCCTAAATCTATATTTAGGCACCTAAATAAGTGACCTCATACTCAGAAGTGCTGAGTACCTAACTTCAGTGGAAGCTGTTGGGTCCTGAGAATTTATGAAAATCAGCCTACTTATTTAGGTGCCAAAATATTGCCTTTCAAAAGGGCCTTAATGATTTAGGAGCCTAAATCCCACAGAAAGTGCATGGGATCTAGGCTCCTAAGTCACTTAAGTGCCTTTGAAAATTGTACTATTAGAAGCCTATCTTTAGACAGACATTTTTTAAAATCTAGGCTGGTATTACTTTTCTGACTTAGTAATACTTAATATCCCTCTCCTGACGTTGATTTTTTTTTGCTCTAAACACAACATTTCCATATTATTTAATTCTGTTAAGCCATTTTAGAATATAGTTTGAATGGAAGATATTGCACGATATGAAGTTGAACTGTATCCAAGCAAATTGCATAATCCTAATATTTGCTCATTTCTAACTTCATAGGGGTAGGTCTACAGAAATAAAGACAGTGGAGACTATATTAAAATGACTAACTCCAAGAGCAGACATTCAAAGGGGGCAACAGGGCCAAAAATTCTCTGTCTACTTCAGAGAAATATTTTTTAGACGTCAATCCAAATTATTGATGGGTTAATAATGACTCATTGGGTCAGGATTTACAGGACACATGGGTGCTTTGACATTCCTGGGTGGAAACTGTGTTCTGGGCAAATATGTTTGATAATTTGAGATGCATACATGGTATTTTGCTTCTCTGAAGTCATGCACGTCTGTTTGGATGGCATTGTGCCTGCTTACAAGACAGCATAGAAGTCAAGCAACAGTAGGGTTTATATAGATAGTTGGCATCACCCTACAAATGTCGCTTGTTTTACAGGAAGATTTTATTCTGTGCCAGAATTATCATATTGGCACCACATGCCTCTTTACACCTAATTACATGCATTGAAACTTACATGCCCCAACAGGAACGCATGAACTGGGAG